>NC_091551.1:51240600-51288100 GCF_042767895.1 Penaeus vannamei
AATTATCATATTGTCAATAACAATAAAACTGTATAGATATTAATAGCACTAGAAAATTGTTTATTTTCCTGCAAAGTCAAGGAATGGGGAAATAAGGCATGGTCACTAGAGCCTACTAAATTAACTCTTTGCTATTAAGCTTTATGTTCTATGGTTGCTGTACGAAGAGAGAAGCATAGTATAGCACTGACTGTGATAATTGAATTATTCATTCTGGATTTGGAGTAGAGGAGTTCTGGTTGGGATTTGCAATGATTTTGGATTTCCAAGAGATTTTGTATGTCTGATTAATTAATTGTTTTTTGTTTTTATTTTATATCTGCAAAGGATGGATGCAAAGTAAGTATCTTCATCACATTTTTGGAATCGTCCGTTTCAGGCTTAAGAGCATGCGTTTAGATTTCATGCATATTTGTATTTGCATTTTTTGAATTTTAAGTAACTGAGGCTGTGACTTGCCTTTGTAGTTTAGTTAGAAGGCAGGTAGGGATTAATTTAAAAGGTGTTAAAGAAAGAACTGAGGAAGAAGAAATAGCTATTATTTCAATATAAAATATAGCCATTTTTTTTTAGTGGAAGAAAAACTTGGAGTATTGGATACATAAATAAAAGGTTTCTTAAAACAAGTCAGTCTTGTAATGATATATTTTTTTCTTGGGAATTCAGATAAATTGGAAAGAAAATCAGTTATGGTCATTGATAAGATTAATGCTTTGAGGTGTCAAGGAACTTTATTGAGGGCAGGTGGGCCCAGATTTTAAAAGGGCTTTGAATTATATAGGAGCAGTTTTTACCCAGAAAGATTCATGGTGTTACATTGCTGAAAATGAAAGTAGAATATTGTTTTCATAAGGCTGTAAAAATAGATGATAAAGTAATTGTTTTGTTGCAATATTTGGTCATTCTGTTTGCTATAGAAAGTTGTTGATTTGAAATGTATTTACTCAGATTTGGAAATTAGTGGGGGGAAATATGTTATATGAATTAGCTTGAAGAAACTCACGAATAGGTTGATAGAGCTTTATCCAGTACATGCTGAGAGATAATTATCAGAGTGGAAATGAGGACTACCATTGCAGAGATAAAGAAAAGATAAAAATGACGGAAGTGTATTGTTCGAGTTACTTGAAAGCTGCATGAAAGTTCAGGGCAATGACCAAGACCCAATGTAATTCAGAAGAGGAAGATATTTATAGGTAAGTTGGGATGGAGGATATGAAGTGAATCAGGCGAGGACAAGCAGTTCCTCTTACGTCACTAGATATAAAAAAAAAAATCAAATTTCTGAGATAATATCTTTTATCTTCACCCAACTGTCATTCTTCCTCAGTTAGGGAAAAAAATTGTAGCTGATTCATTTTAAAAGTTGATTTGAATGCTGCTCTTTCTGTGTTATCTGTCTTTTTGTTCCTTTTTTTCTGTTCATTCAAGTTCACCCTGATCAAGTTCCTACGCATCCTAAGTTGCCGTCGTACTCCTCGGCTGAATGTAGCTAATTAACTTGCTCAGAACGTCCCTGTCTTGTAGTTATCATGTGATTATCATTTACATAACCTAGGTATCTTGTACTTTCCTGGTATTATTGCCTTGTGTATAGTGACAGGGATTTTTTTCCTTGTTTGTTCATGACAGATATGATTTGATCCATACATTTAGCTTATTCTGTGAATTAGTAGTCTATTATTTGGTCCACTCCCCCTCTCTTTCTCTCTAGAAATGACAAGACTTTGATATTGTTTAATGTGCATCATTTTGTGTTTTTCCAGTATCTTGGATGTGTATGGGAAGTTGTTTTTCTTTTCTTTTTTTTAACAGGATGACTGTATGTTGTATGATGTAATGACATTGATAGTAGTAATGGTAGCAACAGTGATAGAATACTAATAAGGTAATATGATGAGGGCAAGGGCTTTGTATATGCATAAATCATAACAAGGAAAAATAGTGTTTTTTGTGTATCCATTAAAAAGCAAATGCAATAGACAACAGAAAAGAAATAGAAAAAATGTCTTGATCCTACTATCCTACTATCCACTTCCTGTCATAGTAAGAAATAAATAACACTATGGCAGATATTGTAATTGTCAGATAAGTAAACATGTATTATATCTCAGTACAAGGTCCTCCCACCCCACCACTACTTCTTCCTGGGTACTTGAATCTAAACTAGAATTATTGACCTTTTGCACCTGTAGAGGGATACTGGTGATCTTGTTTGTAGGATGGTGATGATATTAGTGATAATGATAATAATGTAAGTAACCCTTAACCCACTAGCAACAGTACATTTTCAAGCCGAAAATAATATTTTCTGGGTGGTTTTGTTGCCCGCCACAGGTAACAAAATCAGAGCAGTAGCTCTGATCTAGCGTTGCACTGTAATGTTTACTTTTCTGGGTGTCTCATATGCACGACACCCGTCGTAAGTGGGTTAAGTATGAAGACAAAAATACTTTTTTTTCGCATTTATATGCTGAAGGAAACTGACCTGACCAACTGTTATTTTGAAATACTGATAAATGTCTTCTATCTGTACAGGTTGCACTAAGCTCCCACTGGGCAGGTGCAACAGGGCCCCTCACATCGAAGGTACAAGTATGGAAGACCCACAAGAGACTAGGGGTGCGAAACTGCTTCCACCCAGGAGCCAGTGCACTCTCCCGGGAATACGTGGGAGTCTCAGCGAAGGAGGTCACGGGGAGAGAGATGCTTGGGGCCCTGGCTTCTTACGTCTGGCCGAAAGTATGAGAAAAGAGTAAGGTGTTATGATTTATGGACAGACATGCATTGATGGATTGATATTGCCTTTATTAGTGGGACTTTTGGTGTCTCATTCTACCTTTCATGACCTTTCTTTTCTTGTGCATTTTTCCTTTATTTTCTTTCCTTTGAATTTCATACAATATATTGTCTCTCAGTCTTGTTAGGTCTCCCCACATTCTTCATTATCCTCAACATTCATAGCCATGAATATCTTATGTTATTGAAAAGAGAAGAAAAATCTGAAAACTTACATTTTAGAAATATTGTGCAAATACAGAAAAAAAAATTATTTGCTGTAGATTTAACCTAGTTCTTCCTCTTAACAGGGCAATGTGGCAGTTAAGGGGAGGGTGCTAACAGCGCTCAGCCTGCTTATTGGTGCTAAGCTTCTGAACGTACAAGTCCCTTTCATCTTCAAGGATGGCATAAACTACCTAAATGAACACACTGGCAACCTGTTGACAGTAGCTGAACCTGCCTCTGCTGTTGCTGCTACAGCTGTGTCACTGATGATAGGATGTGAGAATTCTTTTCTTTTTATTCTGAGATAGTTATATGTTGTGTTTTAGAAGAGTGTATGATAGGGATACCTTCTTACCTTGTACTATTTACCTGAATTCAGAATGTCAGGGGTCACTGTCTAGAATTCCTTGATATGAAATATCTTTGTCAGAAAACCTAATTCATTTCAAATTATCAGCATTGGTTTGCATAATGTTAAGTTTTTAAAGTAATTGATAATGCAGTACCTCAACAGATGGCATTGCTCGCACTGGAGCGGCTGGGTTCAATGAACTACGTAATGCAGTGTTTGCCAAGGTGGCACAGAACTCTATCCGAAAGATTGCTGGCAACGTGTTCCTTCACCTTCACAGTCTTGACTTGAACTTCCACCTGAATCGGCAAACAGGAGCACTATCCAAAGCCATTGACCGAGGGAGTCGGGGAATTAATTTTGTCATGTCGGCACTTGTTTTCAATATTGTGCCCACAATATTTGAAGTTAGCTTGGTTGCAGGGATATTGGTAAGTGAAGAAGATGTTTTATTTATGTTTGGATAATGAATGATTGATGTTTAAAGAAAAAAGATAGTAAGATGTTCTTATAAAAATGTTTGTAAATTTTGTCTACAGGCATACAAATGCGGTTGGGAATTTGCAGGTGTAACTGTGGCCTCAATAATGGCATATGCAGCCTTTACTCTGGGTATAACACAGTGGCGAACTAAGTTTAGGGTGGATATGAACAAAGCTGAAAATGCGGCAGGGAATCGAGCTATTGATTCACTTATCAACTATGAAACTGTGAAGGTTTGTGTAACCTGACAAACTTGTTCTGTGTAGCAGTCACTAAATATAGACATTAAAAGAAAAGGATATCAAGTTTTTATTTACTTTCTACGTATTTCATGTGTATAACTGGATAGTGACTATTCGAAAAAGAATTTATTTAATGTTTGGTTAATAATGGATTATGACTTTTTTTTTTTTTTGTACAGTATTTCAACAATGAAGAGCATGAAGCCAAGGAGTATGACAAATATTTGAAAAAATATGAAGGGGCATCTCTGAAGACAGCTACCTCACTAGCCTTGCTCAACTGGGGACAGAATGCAATATTCAGTGTTGCTTTATCAGCTATGATGGTTCTAGCAACGAAAGAAATTCTTAATGGTAAGGTTTGGTGCTACATATTTTTTTGTTTTGTTTTATCTTGGCTTGTCTTTCTTGGTCTGTTATTTATTTATTATTTTTTTAGCCGTTTTGATACAGGTGTTGTGATGTAAGCATAGTGTTATGATAACTTTTCTCACTTGTGTAGGTAATTTGACCGTGGGGGATCTAGTGATGGTCAATGGATTGTTATTCCAACTGTCCTTGCCTCTCAACTTCTTGGGGTCTGTTTACCGTGAGGTTCGTCAGGCGCTTATCGACATGCAAACAATGTTCACATTGATGAAACAGCCAGCTATTATAAAGGTACTGTTTCCATATTTATTATCTCTACTTGGTTGAAATTATATATATATATTTATTTATTTACTTATTTATTTTGTTATTATTGATTGTATATGTGATCTTTAATTTTCTTGTGAGGACATAAGATTTATAATCTTGCATTCATCTCATTATGACCATTATTTTACATATACAGAAAAAAACTTAAGGTTTGTGTTTTCATCTGTTACAGAATGCCCCAGACTGTGTACCTCTACAAGTGACTCCTCAGAATGCAGACATTACTTTCAACAATGTATGCTTTGAATACAATGAAAATTACCCCATCCTAAGTGACCTAACGTTTACAGTACCGGCTGGAAAGAAAATTGCCATTGTCGGTGGTTCGGGTTCTGGGTAAGGTCTTTTTCTCTGACACCTGCATAAGAAGTACCATAAAGACTTGTTTGTTTGATTTTGTTAGAGTGTATATTCTCATGAAGTTGGGGTTTTGGTAATGTTATGGTGTAATAATGTTGAATTTTTATGAATAACCTGATGTGTGTTTCAATGAATACAGTTTACCTCTCTCTTCAGAAAATCGACAGTCATCCGTCTGTTGTATCGCTTTTACGAACCAAAGACTGGGACCATTACAATAAATGGACAAGATATTAATTCAGTTGACTTGGACAGCCTGAGGAAGAGCATTGCGGTGGTTCCACAAGTATGTGATGATTTGTTTGTCTTCCAGTTGTTTGATTGTCGAGTTGATAAATGCATCATTGTTATATTTGATGTTTGTTGATTTTATTTAACAGGATATTGGATATAGATTTAGATTTGTATTTTTATAGATTAATTTTTTTTTCATTTGAGGAGTATGTGCATGCAAGGTAACTCATTTTGCATGGCATGTTCTATGTATACTGAGAAAAATTTGCTGTTGTGTTTACAGATTGAAGTGTAATAGCAATTCTGGAATCGTACACAAAAGTCAGATTCTACAATATGTTATTCCTTTTTTTAACACAAAACTTCCATTCTTTCAAAGTGTGAGTTACTAGCTATAATGTTGGTAGTTATTGTTCCTTAAAACAAATACTATGGAACTTTTAATTGTTTTAGGCTCGTATATAACTGATACTTTTTCTGTTACAGGATTGTGTGCTTTTCCATGACACGATAGCTTACAACCTCCACTATGGTGACCTGTCTGCAGATGCCAGCAAAGTAGAGGAAGTAGCTAAACTAGCTGATATCCACCAATCTATCCAGAGCTGGCCCAATGGCTACGACACTCAGGTAGGACTTCACTTGGGGTATCAGGTGGCCTTATGTAAAGATGCCTGTGTTTAGAAGAGTTTTGTTGAATTATAGAAGTTGAAGTAAAAGTACTGTGGGAGCACTGCTCTCTCCTTGTTTTTTTCTTACTCTTTCTCCTCTTCTTCCCCCTTCATTCTTGTTATTGTGGCTCACATAACAATGCTTTTACCTCCTCGTCTACCTCTTCTATTTTGCCTTTTTATTTACTTTGATCTGATTCACAGGTTGGTGAACGTGGCCTGAAACTCTCAGGTGGGGAGAAGCAGAGGGTTGCTATTGCACGAGCCATCCTGAAGAACGCACCGATACTAGTTTTTGACGAAGCAACTTCTTCGCTAGACTCCATTACAGAACAAGTAGGACACATTCAGGGATTTCCTCAATTTCATATAGTCTTTAGTGGGATTTTGAGTAATAGTTTGGTTGGGGAGTTAATTGTGCAGGCTAATAATTAGTTACTGATTTAACAATACCTATCTTCTTTTTTTCTTCTTCTTTTTTAGAGTATAATGGAAGCTCTGCGCCATGCAACCAAGGGAAGAACCTCAATCTGCATTGCTCATCGCTTGTCAACAGTCATGGATTCGGATGAAATCCTTGTGTTGGCTGAGGGTAGGCTTCAGGAGCGCGGGACACATCACCAGCTCTTGGCGCTTGATGGGCACTATACAAAACTCTGGAATTCACAACACAAAGTGGATGAATAAAGATGATATGTAATGATTATACTGGTAGTTGAAAAAGATGTTTTTTTCTCTCTCTTTCTAACTCTCTTGTACAGTTTTCATGTCTAGATGATCTGCTTACTGATTATTATCTTTGTTATGGTGTAAATACATAAATGTTTAATTTATTATTGATCAGTATTTTTACTTTACTGAGGATGGCGTTACCTGTTAAGAAAGAAACTGCTTGTCTATTAGAAAAAGTTGATAGTAGTAATCCAGTATCACAAGACAGGAAAGTTTATTGATCAGATCTAATGTCCTCCAAAACAAACAAACAAAAAAATATACACATATACATATGTATATACACTTATGTACATATACATATATGATATTTATATACATATATATACACATATATATGTATATATATAGTAATTTTACTTATATTTCTGTATGCAGATATAATCTCATTTATGCTTTAGATAACCTTTTAAAGAAAAACAGGATCTTGTTCAGTTCCAGTTAAAAAGTTGAAATAAGTTTTTCTGCTAAACAAGAAATGTCAACCACTAAGGATATGGTGTACCTTAGTCTAATTGGACTATTTGTAGTAATTACACTTATAAAAACTGTATCAAATATTCGATGTGGGTCATGTGTGAATGAAATTCAGCCTTTGAAATTTATCACAGCATTCTTTAATTATCTAACCCTTAAGGGCCACTCATATATTTGATTGAGACATGGAGTCAGGCCAGCACAAAGCATTGTAATACTTTCAGTCGTTTAGAAATGTACCCCCATGATTTATGTTACATATTTCAAAAAACTTAAAAAAGAATGCATATAGGATGCATCATAGACCTGAGTTTGTATAGGTCTCAGGTTTACATGGGAAAAAAAGTCAAACCATCAAGGGAAAAAAAGAGAGATAAGAAGTGGAGATAAACTTCAGTTTTGTCTTTACCTGCCTTGGGTTATAAAATCAGATGCAGTCCAAGGGTTAAGTTATTACACATTGTTTATTATTGTTTGTTTATTTTATATATATATTTTACATTCTTGGTGTTACCTTCAAGCATTATAAGTTATGTCTTTAATAATGGTAACGACAGTGTTCCAAGGTGTTAAGCATTTATGGGAGAGAGATATTTATGGACTTATTCCTCGTAGCGTGTGAAGTGAGTTTCTGTGTTGCTTATTTAGGGTCCTGTGGAGGCACTGAAAATATAAGTCTAGTTCGAAGCACATCATCTTTTAAATGCTTATATGAGATCAGTTGTCCTGTCAAGTTCAATTACTGAATAACAATTTCTCATGATTTTGTGTATGTGAATGACTCCCAAATTTAGGTTTGATTAACAGACAAGAGCTGATGAGAGAATTGCCCCAATGGGGCATTAAATAAACCACGTGGAGACATTTGAAGCTTACCATGCACTTGAGGATTGAATGTACATAATTTGCAGTATTTCATTAATTTTGACTGAGAGATATAATGTATATAAATAATTATCATTTGAATTGCATGAATATAAATAAACTTGAGAGATATTTCTAAGATTGTACTTTTGGGGAAATGTAAATAAAAAATGATTAAAGAAACTGTACAAAATATGTAATATAATAACTTTTCCAAAATTTGTTTTTCATGATCCTTTTATTGTAAGATGGTTAAAAGAAAAAAATTATTTGTCCTTCGCTATTTGATGATAAAACCCTATATAACATGTAAATAGTGAATGGTTTTCAATAGAATAAGAAATCAATACGGAAAATGAGGAGTTTTGCAGTGAGGAGAACCATTACTCCTAAGCCACTGGTGCTGGCAATAATTTTCAATAATCAGTCTGTCAGTCCTCATTCTCATATTCTTAAGTAAATCCTGACGCAACTGAGGCATGTTTGAATAAGGCATTGTGTCATATACACCTCGACTAATTGTAGAATTCACAATAAAAACTTGGTGCAGTGGGTCTTTACCCCTATTTGAAGCCTACCAAGTCGGAATTACTCGCATTGTTATAATTCGTTCCTTAACTTTTTATTCAGCAAGTTAATTATGCAAGGCAGGCTTTTTTTATTTGTGTCAATAAATAAAATGAAAGAACGTTCCAAAGCCATTACAAAGTTCACCAAATTCCTGAAATTCCCATAGCCAAAATGTAGTTCTTAACCTAGTGAGGGTAATTGCCCCATGTTTGAGAACCACTAACTCTGTGTATGGGGGCATTACTAAATTCTGGAAATTTTTACTCTATCCTACAAAGGAAATTTTAAAGTATAATGGCAGAGAACTTAAGTAAATATATTTTAAAATGAATGTACTTTATTTAAACAGATTACTTCTACTGGGCAAATGTTAAACAGTATACCTCACTCCACTCAAATCACTGGTCTATTCAGTTTAACATTAAAAACTCAATTGCAAATGTCACTTTCAATGTATCATTTAGTGTACTTGGTATGCTGCCATTCTCATATGAGAATCCGTTTCATTTTTTATTCATTATAAGCTGCAGTAACAAAGTATCAATAACCAACACAGAGAAAAAACTGGGTAGCTGTAATGAACTAATTGAGTGTTATGGTATGCAAGCCTTGTTTTAATTTTGCATATCCATATTTAATATTAATTTTTATTTTGTTTATTTTATTTTTCTTATCACTATATATTTTTTAAGATGAAAACTCGCCTTCTTACACAAAATAAATGCTCACATCCAGTATTGCATTACTTTCTCATTATAGTAATTATTTTTCTAAACTTCGGCTATGCATTACAATTTCATCCGGCCGTATTATTTAAGACCATTACTTCCCTTGTAGGTATAATAATAAAAAGAGAAAAAAATGCTCCAACCACTCTTTAATCCAAGCTGCTTATCACAGTTGACAAATCAGTACCAAGCTGTAAGTAAGCTATCTGGAAAATGTAAAGACTGCATATGCAGGACTAAACTATAGGTCTGAGGCATAACGGAATTAACCTAAGCTAAAAAAAAAAGAGAGAAAAAAAAGAGCAATAATTCCTTGTTTCATAGATGTTCTGGGTAATTACGTACACAGGAAGAAAGAAACGTGTAACTTAAATTTATACATTCTGCAATATCAATTCCTCAAATCAAAATACTTCTGGGCATAGCGTGGCAAGGGAATCTCAATTGAGGAATTAATATTAGGAACCAATTTTACCACTTTGGTATAAGTTCCTAAACTGTTGACTCTGGACTACTCTCTTTCCTGTAACACATCAGTAACAATGATCAATAAAGCTGATAATGATATAATAATAATAATAATAATAATAATAATAATAATAATAATAATAACAACAATAACAATAATATCAAAAATGAATACACAAATACTGCTATCATGATGAAAATAAATAAAAGTTGTATTAATGATCATCAATAATGACAAATTACAATTATGATAAAAAAAACAAACGAACAAAAAAGCAATGGATAATAGTAAGGCAATACTAATACTTATGGTGATGGCTGATAAAACAGCATTAATAATATATAACAATAACTGAATAATTACAGCAATATGTAATTTATTTTTTTATTAGTCAGTGATAATAATAGATAATAATACTGACAGAAATGAGTAATATTAATTATATCAACCAAAAATTACATTAACAATAATAATGATGATAACAAAAATTAATACAAAAATAATAACCATAATAATAATCAAAGTAATAACCATAAAAATAAAATAATAAAAGACAATTATTAACATAGCATTGATTATGACAATGATACTAATGAAGACAATGAATATAATGCTAATGAACATGTTAGTAATAAGAGAGATCAGGATTATGACATTATTGGAATGATTCTCATAATGATATTCATGAAATAAATGAACATCAAATAAATAATAACAGCACAAACAGATATTACACAACTGCTATCAGAATAAAGCCCAAACTGAGTAGTCTTATCACCTGCACCATTAAAGCTGGCCTGCATAAACCACATCCACACAGCAGAGGAACAAGTACCATCAGAGAATATACCGAGAATTAAAATTGTTCTTATTTTTAAGATTACAAATGAATGCAATATATAAGTAAACCTTTGTGAGATTTTGATCGCAAACCAACATTCAAAATTAAATTTTGTTTATTTACACAGAGTAAGAACATCACACTGGATATACAGCAATAATGTAAAATAATACATTCACCATCAAGACTGATAATTTACAGTAATCATAATTCTGAATAAATCATATGTATTATATACTTTTGGCAGTTTGGCAATAAATACCATAGCAGGTATGGAAGATGTGCAGCAGGCATTCCATCTCTACATATGGCACTTTGATGTTTCCTTTATGCAAAAGGTAGCAAGAAATTTTGCATTGTAGCTCTGGAGGATTACCAAATATGTATAGTTCTTAGCTGCATATTAAGGGAAAATCATATGCAAGTATTAGAATGTCAGTACAAGGCTTTAGAGGTGATAATCTTAAACCCTCTTGCAACTAGGCTCTGCCTCACATCTGGAAAGAAGACAAAGAAGAGAGAGAGAGAGAGAAAAATAAATCAAAATCAAAATCACAGAGATATAGTAAAAATGAATGAAATCTTTTATCATTCAAAAACATCCAGAAAATCACTTCACTTTAAGAAGA
Source organism: Penaeus vannamei (assembly GCF_042767895.1). Lineage (NCBI taxonomy): Eukaryota > Metazoa > Arthropoda > Malacostraca > Decapoda > Penaeidae > Penaeus > Penaeus vannamei. Next base: position 51,251,958 of record NC_091551.1, read on the forward strand.
CACCAAGGCAGAATCATGTGCCCACAGTCTACAAGTCTGCTTCCCAGAGAAGTATTTCAGTTCATAGTGCTAAGCTTCACAATACATCAGACTTTACAGGTAATGTTCACTTGTTTCTAAAAGAAGTTAAAACACCTGCAAGCATCAGGTAACTGCCAAGTACTCTGTCACAAACAGAGATTGTCATGAGAGGTGAAAAGTTCAGTGTTGATGCAAGTCAGGTTTCTTCTACATTTCTACAGTTGAAAAATTACAAAACAAAATTAAAACGGGTATAACTGTTCTCATATTTTATTTTATTTTATTTTTTGGTTTGAGGTATTTACATCTTGAGCTCAGACTCTTACTCACAGCTTGAGCTTTTTGTATCTTGTATCTTGTTTGTTCAGCATGATCATGCTTAATATGTCAACTGTTCAAGACGTGACATTAGTTTGAACTCTGGCTAAATTCTTAAAAATTATATCTGAAGTTCTTTATTCCCCACATTATATAACAGCAGACAGGTTTACCTTCAGCACTGACCAGTGTCCCAGGGCATAAAAATTGTATAAAAAGACATTGTGCTACATAGGTGTTGGGTCAAGGTACTTCGAAGGTCATCAGGTGCTGAAGATACTGCAGCAAAATTGCCTAAATTCTCATTACCACTCCCTGACATGGAATAAAAATATAATAAAACAAGAAAATATGGTTGTCTACACCTATCTGTAGCTTTGTCAGAATACAAATAAATATTCCATTTGAAGTTTTGCTTTTTCTATATCTCAAACACCTTTAACATTTAATATCTTAAATAACCCTATTTAATTCACAGCTTTATCAGTAGTATACACTCTTTGTGACAAGTGGAATAATAAGGAAGCTAACACTTTCAACATGATCAGACTTTTCTTACACATTATTATCTATAAGAAAGAAAGAAATAGTAATAACAAAAGTAAAAACAATCAAAATAACAATGCAAGACACAAAATAAGGGGAAACAGTACTACATCTTTGCAGTACCTAACATTTTTTTCTTTTAAGAAAAATCTGATCATGCTATGTGTATGGAAGTGAGCCCAATAAAGAACTGATTATGAGTAAGGCCATGTCCTAATGTCTTTCATATCATTATCCTTTTTTTCTATAGAATTTGCTGTCTATAATAATGAGACCTAGTGGCAGATATAGAAACAACAAGTCATGAAACCTTTTAAAAGGCGGGTCATATCTTAACGTACCTATAAAAAAATATTCTTCCATAATGCACTTATTACTGAGTATCTGCTTTAGTAGAGTTTTTATCATTTTACTTCATTTTCATACCAAGATCTTTGAAGAACAATACTTTCAACACCTATCTGAAAACTATTCCACCCACAGCACAGATAATTCAACATCTTACTGTGTTGGAGGAAAGACACCTCTCATGACTTCAAAAGGAAGCCAGTGAGATTTTTAAAATATCATTTTCGCTTTACATCTTTTTTTCCTCGAGAAATATATAAAATGAAATACAAAGTGTGAGAAAGAAGTTCATCTGCAGAAAAAAGTTAGATGGATATCCAGCCACACATGTAAAGTTCTAGGAAAAAGGAGGTCCCTCATTGGCAGATACATTGTACACATTTAGCTAGTGTGTCTGGTTCAAAATAACCAGCACCCCAAAGAAGAAGAAGAAGAAGAAGAAGAAGAAGAAGACGAAGAAGAAGAAGAAAAAGAATAATAAATAAATAAAAAAAAAGATAAGGAGAAACCTGCGTTTTTTCCTATTCTGTTGCATTAGACAAAACAACACCTAAGATTATGGCACATCTTTTACATACTGTATATATATTATTCAAGTTTGGGATGATCACAAAATAGATGACATTCGGACGTTAACTGTTGGTTTCCCGATAACAAAACTACAAATTACAAACATTCTGAAAGAGATAACTTACAAATACCAATCCCAAAAAATAATATTCATATTAAATAAACTGACTTCTATAGCTGGGGGGAGGTTCTCTACACTAATACCAATCTTGTCTCTGAAAACATTTAGCCTTCCTAACTTTACATTCTATAAATTAATATCGTAAACGAAAATGTAAAAGAGGGAAACCTAAAAAAATAATTACTTCTGAGATCTGAAAGAATAAAAAACCTAACCTTACGAAAAAGAAAAGAATCACAGACTACATGAATGTCTACAATCTATCATAAGGTAAAGAACTTGAAATAGACAAGGCAACGGAAAGCTTACCACTGACTAGAACATGAGCACAGAATCAGATTCTGAATCGACTTTGGTTTTATGGGAAATAGATTAGCATCATGGTAATGCCCGAAATGGTTCCTAAATGTTAGAGGTGCATGCAGGGGTTACTGGCAGCCATTCTCAAATGCATCACAAAATGCAGATAAGCAAGGAGTTTTCCCTTAACTTAAATATCACTTTGTTTCATTCCCTGCTTTTGTCTCCTATTGGATTAAAAATCTACAGATGGCATCAAACACTGTTACATTTCAAGACCATTTTTCAGTACACAGAGTTTATCTATTTCTGTTCAACACACTTACACTTATTCTGCTGCTACATCTATACACTTCTGTTTATTTCAAATCTTCTAATAAGTTTTCCTTTTACAAGTGATGCAATATTTTTGGAACAACACTCTTCTCCACACCTTTACTTCTTTTACAAAAAATTAAACTTTCTCTTTACAAAATAAAGAACATATATTGCTTTTGTCATCCTCTTTAAGATCACATATTTCCACACAAGCATAAAAAATTAATCACAGTTTTAAATATAGCACAGAGCTGCCAAAATAACATAAATCTTAAAATGTACATGTAAAATACTGGAGATTTCGAGCTAATAACCCTTCCAAAAACATCATATAAAACTAATAACATGGAATTATACAAAAACACTTTTCCATTTTGTTTGAGTTCATTTGCTTTTTAATTTCCAACTGAGGTTTTTATGAGAAATACTGGTGATGATGACTTTTTTTTCCTTTTCCTTTTAGCAAAAGCATTCAACTTATGAAGAGCTGGAATTGTGACCACTTTTAGCTAACATTACAGAGGCTTGTGGCAAGGCAATCTTATGATATATGTGAAAGATTGTTTCTAAGATAAATAACCTAAGCCTCGTTTTTCTTTCTTCAAGAAAAAAAGGAAATCCAAATCACAAAGTAATATAACTTTCTTCCATTATCTATTACAGCTGAAGAAAATCAAATGATACGCACAGGCTTTTGTTTTACACCAGATATTTCTCATATAAACTGTATTAGACTCAGATGAAGACAGACCTCTATACGTGCTAGAAAGTAAGGATAGGGCCAGTTCGATGGTCAAGAATATCTGAAAGAAAGAGTCGATGAGTTATATCTCAAACAGATATTTTAATCCTTTTGTTAATACTTCATTTGTGACAATTTCTTCAGAAGTACTTGATATCAGAACCAATAACAAACACATATTCATGAGAGTGAATAATTCATAGATTATGAATCTTCAAACACGATGTTATTCTAAAAAATAAAAAACAAATTCTCATATTATAACTTTACCTGTAATGATAGTGAACCAGGGTAATGTGACGTAAGTGAGATACGCATTGAGAGGAACTGACTGGGCTCTGCGGGATTCCTTCCAGAAATGGAAAGTTTGTGTGAAGCCTTTGGTTGTCCAGAGTGGGTTATAGGCTCCATCATCCAGTTCTGTAATTATTGGCAAAATTTCTAAATGGAACTTCACACCACAGAAAATATGTGGGGGCTAAGGTGGCTCTAAAAATGCCTCTTTAGTCTTCCTATATTTGTATTTCCTGCTTTCCTCAATGATGATGCCATAGCTTGCGTTTTGATAACACTAAAATGTTCATCAGCATGTAAGTTATGAACTATATAAAAAAGAATACATGAGTTTCTTCGAGATCTTTTGTGTTTTATATCCAGTGATTGAGTTTAATGCTTATAAGAATATTTGGTTTCAGTGTATATCCTTGGATACCCCTGATGTCCAAGGATATGCTGTCACGAATTTCAGACTTTTGCTTTAGCTTCAGAATAAAGTAAGTTTTCTGATATGATATGATGGTGCAACTCGTCGATGCTCTGGAGTTGCTAGCTTATTTAGTTTACGTTGGATATATATGAAAGATGTATAATTTTGGGGAAAATAATAGTATTACTAAATCATTTTGCTCTGTGAGTAGCAAAACAGATAATCTGGCATGGTTCTGGAAGTAAGGAAGCTGCAAAATCAGTGGTATACCTGTAGTACAAAATGTAATGTTCATATATTCATATACAGCACATGTAAAAGTACAGAACGTCAATTTCTGATCTGGTTAACTCTGAATAAATCGTCTGGTTAAGTTCAGTGACGTTTGGCCTCAGTTACGCTTTGTCTGATTTAGTTTGGTGAGGATAACCAAACTAGCTTCAGTAAAGGAGATTAAGGTCCATTATATTATATCAGAGATAGATAACTCAGCCAAATGCAAACTAGTATACACTTGTTTAGTTTGGATATTTAATAAAGGTACGTTATATGTGGTTGGAAAATTTAGCACAGGGAGGAGGAACGAACAGGTCCACTTTGGTTTAATCTACTTTTAAACAATTTGCTCTACTCTGCCTTGATTTGACATGGAAAGTTTATCCTGTTTATAAAATGGTATGGTTATACTAGATGACTATTTCTAAGTCTTTTTCAATCATGTAATGTATGGCAGTATGTGACTGTAATTCTGATGTGAAAGTCACTTACCAAGGGCACTATCTGTACAAAAACATAAATAAATAAATAAATAAAAATAATTTTCATTTGACTAATACATATCAGAAATGGGAGTAAAATAAAGCTAAATAAATCTAGGTTAAGGTAAGTACATAGGATGGATAAAAAAGGGTAATTACAGAACCATTACATATAAAAGGGAGAAATGAAGAATCCTTGCATGTAGAAAGGAAAAACAAAGAAAGGACCATTACATGTACTGGGGAAAAATGAGGAGAGTATTCATGAATTCTTTGTATTTGATGCTAAAAGATCCTTCAGAACCAAGAGGCCATATTATGCATAGTGCAACTGCGGCTATGCAAAGAATGAGCAAGATGCAGCCATCTCCTCCTTTTGCATGGCCAGAACAAAAAATAAACTGAAAATTATTGTTTTTAAAATTTGACCTTTAAAAGGGAAAAATAGTCAAGCACAAAAGACAGTCTCCATATTTGAAATATAGAGGAAAATGCTTGCAATTCATAATTTCTCCTTGGCATATCTCAAATTTTCATGGTTCAGAATAATCCACACTACATCACGTACCAGTGAAATACACTAAGTTTTAAACAGATAGTACTTACAAAATTAAAAAAACAGAAAATGAACTGAATGATAATCTAAGCTTACATCAATCCTCTAAAAACAAAGTTACATAAACAACAGAATACTATAAGAGGAGTAATTCTGGACTCAAAAGAGGTGCAGCTGTCTTTCCTTTGACACCTCCAGAGACAAACACATTGTCCAGTGCTAGTGAGAGGCATTTCTACAGCACTAACATGCCTGTTCTTGTTAAGGTGGAGAACAGCTGGGTCTAAGAAATAATAATTTTCAAAAATCAGGCAATAATTGGTATGGAAAGGTACATAAGAGGAAAATATGGATGTTGTTAGTATTGGTGTTAATCATAAATCAGCATTTCACATTATGATAATGTTCTAAGAAATCCTTAAACCTAGAAAATGTGGTAATAGTTTCATGACATTTGATAGCTAGAGACTGATTCAGGCAGATTGCATTATGATGTTAGAGTTTGAAGCAAGCAGATAAAGCCAACTCAGGATAAGAGTGAACATAAATATATACATATAAATAAACAAAAACACAGCTGAAAAAATAAAATATGAAATACAAACTCAACTAAACTACATCTATTAGTTCCTGGGTCTGACACTAAACTATTTTCTACAGCATTAATGGACACACACAGATGGTGGATGGTACATACTGACATCGCAGAGAAAGTTAACTTTCGTGCCATCAGGTGTTATTCTATATGGCACAGAGACTCTTCTTTTCTTTCTCTTGACAGGACTCAGGTTTAGGGCAGTTAGAGATTCTGTTGCTGCGTCCACAATTTCAACTTTTGGAATGGCAGATATCATGTCAGCAGAATCGACAGAGAGGCTTTTTCCTACTGGAGGTGGCTTTTTTAAAAGGGGTTCCTCCTCTTCTATTTCATCTGGATCGTCGGTCATATTGGAAGTGGAAGGAATAGGTTTGGCATCGACTACTGGGTCACTCTCAATCTCAGTATCACACAAGCTTCCTAAGGAATCTGGTCCACCATCTGATGTCTCCAGTGAGGCATCAGCTGGTGCAACCAAAATTCTCTGAGCACCACCTGGCTTTTTGCCCCCAAGTTTTGCAGAATGAATTGGCGAAACTTTGGGAATAACTTGAGGTGAGGAATCTATGGAAGAGGACTGGTTGGCTTTAGAAATTTGTTCCTGAATGCCTTTGCTTATAAAAGAAGTCTCACTACTTTCCTCTGAATTAACATCAGTTCTGGACAATGACTCGATCACCACAAAATCTTTGTGTGATGAAGAAAGGGCAGTATTCTCATTGGAATCAGGTACATTTGTAGACTTAGAAGACGTTTCTGTGTGTGTTTGTTTACTGTGATCATCTGGTGAGTCAGCAACAGGGTTTAAAAGAGGATCTGATGTACACCCTATAGGAGACATGGCCTGGATACTGGACTCGGTGTGTACTAAGTTAGGTGACTCTGACCGAGAGCAGGACGGGAGGAGTGGACTGCCCTCATGAGGTGATGGAGGGGTGGGAGGACGACCCAAGGACGGCTCGAGGGTTGGGGAATCACACTCAGGCTTGGGACCTGGTGTGTCTGAGGTCTGAGCTGCCTCTTCACTAGCTTCTACTGTGGGGCCAGATTTCACTGTCTGGTCCCCGTGAAAGTGGCGGCATTTGGCACACTGCACTTCCTGCGGCAATTCCTCCTCTTCTCGTATTGTGTTGCATGCTACCACTGAACAACATCTACCACTACACACAGCTAGAAAGAAAAAAGAAAAAAAATAAACATAAATCAAATGCCAATTGAACACCTTCCAAACATAACAATAGCGTAACTGGCTTCTCAGGCAAACATAAGGCTAGGTGCAAGTACAGAACGAAGGGCAAAGGCTATAACATCCACAAGGAAAGTGTGCTGCTTAAGACAAAGAGAATTGGAAGAGAAAAGAGGAATAGAAAAATGAAGTTTTGATTGGGCAAGCTAATAAGCACTTGACTCTTAATACCCCCTGGCACAATGCCTTTGACACTTGGCAATGCATCTCTCAGGTGACACCACTTTCCATTTGTTTCTGCACTTATCACTCACCTTCCTTTGTCCTTTGCTCGTAATTACATCTGTACCTTTAAAGTCTCAAGATGTCATCGAAGAATGTTCATCCTTTTCTATGCCTAAAATATTGATCCAAGTGGTAGAAAAAAAGTATATCATGTTAACTTCAAAATCACCTCTACACTTGGTTCCTTATCTCTTGGAAAGAGCTGAAAAAATTATGCAGGGTTCTTCCTCCCTGCTTCAGACAACGGGAAATTAACAAGCATCTACACGTGCTCACAAACGCAGCAAAAAATGCACGCAAAATAAACCATGCTTTTAATTTCTGGCACTCTTTCAACAATCTTCAATGAGCACTGCGACCATGCAAAGGCACAAAAGACTGAGCTAGCATATGCGCATATGGTACATCCTTCAAAAGTATGCAGCCAAAAATCTACCGTTCTATCCTTAAATGCAAAGGCATACTCAGGCGCTCAACCCTGTCCTATATCCCTCCTACATCTTCACTAGAAAAGTAAATTCACCTATGTTCTATACTCCTTTACTATATATTCATGGGCGGATTAATACATAAATAGAGAATGATTTTGAATATAGGAATAAATTATATAAGAAATAATACAAGTAGAAAAAGGATAATGTAAAAAATTAATTTATTGAAAAAAGGAAGAAAGCAGTATTTTGACAGCCTTTATCATATACTAAATGATTAACACATCCCATATCTCCCCAAAGCGAATGAAAATTATGAAACTAAGCCAGCAGGTATCATCAAAACCCATGTATGTTTATCAAGTCAACAGCATGAAAATGGCATAGAATTATTTGCACTTCTCTGTTTAATAACTCTTTTGAATATTTAGTTTGCCCCTGTTATAATAAATCTTCACCCATCCACCATTTCCCTATACTGACTTTGACAATAACCTATAATTGTTTCTCTAAATAAATTCTACATATCACCTACCTCTTTAAGGTTTCCGACATGCATCTTCATTTTCATTTCCTTCTATTCACCAGTGTGTTTCCCAGTTTCATGAGAACTGCAAGTCTTGTCCCCGTATATTCTTTTACTCTGAATAAATATCTGACTTCTGTAATTTTTATTTTGCCTTTTTTTGTTCCCCAACCTTCTTTTACTCATAATTCATACTATTTCTATTTACTGTATGTTTATTCCTTTCTTCATAAAATTAATTCAGGCAATGATCTACTTTCCCATTACTCATATATTTGTATTAGCTTACAGAAGCAATATATTTTCTTTGCATTTCAACTATTTGTTATTTTTAATCTGACTGAATATTCCTGTACTCATGTCATTGGAATGTAAGTAAATATATCATTTAAATTTTCTTATTTTCTTTATGATCATTTTCTTTTTCTTGCTTTTGCTTTTGCTTTTAGCATGCCCAGTAACTCTAAAGCATATTTTATTCTTATACAATTTTTTCCATGCTCACAGCGATGCCTAAATAATTAAAACATTTTCACTTCATGCCAAGTCCCATCCGATAACTCATACTTACAAAATTGAACAAGAATAATATATGCAATAAAAAAACTACATGAGAGAAGAGTAAAATGAACAATTTAAAAGATACAGAGTTAAAGAAAAGAAAAGAAAAACCACACCAGTTTCCTCATGGTTATCTAAACATTCTACAACAGTCACGTCAAATAATGCCACATACTCATTCTAGTAGAGGTTTAAATGTGGAACTAACTATATCTATCATTTTACCTGCTAACTGATCTACATATACAGTATCACTGTATTTAGTTTTTAGAAGCCAACAAAAATATTTTACTAAGGGCCCAAAAACAACACTGACATCTACAGGTAATCACACAAATGCAGCTGGCTATATCATTATGTAAAACCTTGTCCTCATTCTGCCTTTTTCAGGTCAAATCTCTAGAGCTCAATGCAGCACAACAAAGCTAAGCACAAAAAAATAAAAATAAAATAAAAAATATGAAAGCTTTCAATGAATACTAGCCAACTACAAAATTACGTTCCTCATCTTGTCACTTTCCTTCCTCCTGAAACATAATACCTATAAACATGCAGCACACTCACCATCTCGCACATCTCCTGACTCAATTTCGTAAAGGCCATCAGCAAAAATATCAAGCCCCTCATTCTCAGAGCGCGACCTGGCTCCCTCAGAACGAGACTTCCAACCAGAGTTGATGAAAGTGTTGAAGTTGGCACTTGGGTCACTCAGTCGGCGCTACCACATAACACAAAAAGATCAGTGGCTCTGTGCATTACATTGCTACCTCATTTTTTCTACTTATATGATGCAAATAGAGAAAAATTACAGTTTCTATTCACATATTCTTATCTTTAAGCTATTGTGGAAATGATATAACTAAGAACACCATTCTTTCATAAAGGTGTCCGCTCACATGTATTTTTCTTAACATTAACAAACAAAGGGTTATACTTCACAATTTCCTACACCAGAATCAAAAAAAATATTCTCAGCTCAAATCAATTTTCAAAATTTCTATATGATTAAAAGCAAAGTGCCTGAAATTTTCAATATAACATACTACATCTTTAAGACTGAATGCTTCTTCCCCTTACCTGGTGCCGATAGATGAACCTATCCTCCGGCTCGTCATCCCAGTCAGAATCCCACATGTCTGTTAAACTCACACCGGGCTCAGAGGTTGGAGTCTCTACGCCTGAACCTATAAGATAATACTCATTACTTATCAACGAAATACAGAAAGACACAAAAATATATACATCTTTGTCTTTATAGTCTTTAATCTTTCAGAAGAAAGCGACTCACCTTTTGGCTTGGTCACAGCCATTTCTGCATGGCCCTTCCCTTGTGGTCCCTTCATGCGCACAAATTCTATGCGCTGGTTGCTGTTCCCGGCAAAGAGTCCCATCATCATCCTCTGAGCCACCTTGCTACTCAAACTTGCCTGAGTGTTGGAAGAGAAGACTTCAAATGAGAAAAAAGGTTCAGATTTAAATTATTTTGCATATGAACACATATATATTCAACTCATATATGCCCAAATCCCACACCTGCAACCACAACAGCACCCACCCACACCCGCACCCACATCCCTGCACGAAAGATACCTCACAAGTATATGCAATAAAACTTTAACAAACTAAACTTGATAGAAAAATAGAATAACAATGAAGGTTCTCAGTACCTACCCGGGCATCGTACACTCGTTTCAGAGCATCATATCTGATTGACCCTAAAAATATGACAGCCTGGCGTGTTCCAGCGTGATCTGAGGCAACCAGTTCAACGCAAACCATCTCTCCATCACGTACTAACATGTCAGCAAATACCTAGTAAATCAGGAAGAAATCTTTTAAAAAATTGTATCAAACATACAACAGGAAAACATGTAACATATACTTCTTATGCATAATAAGTTATCTAACAATGATTCAATACCTATGTTCATAGACAGGAAAATCATAAATATTTACCAATGACACAAATTTCAGATAAGATACAGATAACCCTTAACCACAAAAACAAACCAATATGGTTAGCAGTACTTATCACCGAACAATACTTATCAACAAACCACAAGTTAAAAATATTTACTTCATCAAAGTTATCAACGTGGAAGCATACACTAGGGTATGTTATTTCCTCAACTTCTCCCTTGGTGTCCATGCGGCGCCTACTGGGACTTGCATACACTTTCTGTTAACATATAAGTACAAAGTAATCAATCTACGGTAACAATACTGTCAAATCTAAGCAAGCATTACAAGAATCATGTAATGCATTCTGTTCTGGTATTCATGATATATTTTAGTAAAAAGTAATTAATCTACACAACAGTATCAATCAAAGTGATGCAAGCATTATGAAATGTATTTTCTAGTTACAAATCAACCACCATTACATCAGAAGGAAAAAAAATCAGTAAAGAAGAAAGATGTTATAAAGAAAAAGACAAAGAGTTTATTTCCCTTTACCACAATATACCACAACGTCACGGAATCAGATCACAATGTTTGTCCTCTAACGACTTGCCTGAGAGTGTCGTCGGAGCACCTGCAGGTCCTTTGGGCTTGTACGAGTACATACAGCTAGTGTAAGGGTGTAGTCGAATTGGTGGATTATGAGATTCAAGTATACAGTTTCTTCCCAATCTATGTCAGGATCACCAATGGGAAGCTTCCTGCTGTCACGCCTATACACTTCTACCTCAGTCTGATGATTGAGAAATAAAATAATAATAACATACACTTATACACAGGCAAACACCTTGCCCCCCAATGCTTGCAATGCCTTTATAGATAAATGGATGCTAAAATATAAATATGTATATATATAAACAACCAACTGGCTGTAACAAAACCTGTATAATATTTTCAGGAAAACAACTACACATCGTTTCATGAAATATACTGAATGCTAAATGAACCACTGTATATAAAACCACAGAACCTGTGAGAATAAACAACTACCTGGGAAAGATTTTGCTGTATTAATCTTAATAAGTCTAAAAAAAATTTACTAAAATTTATTTCATAATAATTAATATAATAAACTATGTGGATCCCATAATAGCATTCCTGAAGTTAAATACATGTCTACAGACAAACAGAAAACACATATTGTGCTTACCTGGTACTTTGGAATATACCGAGAACCTTTAAGCTGTTTCTTTCGGATAAAAAATAACAAGTCATCAGCATCTGTGGACCGATCCGTTTGGAAGAGAAAGTGCCGCACAAATAGGTCTGTCCAATATGTGGTCCCTTGCACCATCACGAACCCTGTATCTTGGAAGATAAAAACAAGATGTGAGCACTCCATTTAAACATGTTCCCTCGACTGTCACTATGTTTATATAAAACTTTCTCTTATCTCTACAAAATCACCCTTATTACCACAGACTACCTTACAGAAAAAAATAACTATTCAGTATTAAATGATAATAAAGATACATCTATACATGTGTCCAGTACACTCAATCAAAACAATTAAAATCATTACCAAGTTATGAGAAATGCACTTTTAATATGTTTGTGTAATCAACTTCAAACAGTTCTACTATGAGAGTATCAATTAATCTAAGTACTCTAAACTTACAGAGACCATATGATATATGTTGTCATCAATTAATGCTGTTTATTGTGCTGATAAGTGTGCTCAGAGAAAATTCCTGCCAAGAGTACTTTTGGTACAATCAAAGAATTTCAAGTAATAGATAGGAAGTGCATTAAAACGTTGTCATCTGATTTCAGGATACTTTTAATGAGGAAAATCAAATCAAATCTGATATGAATATAATCAAGATTATATGTATAGAGGTCTCAGAGATCTATACATATTCTGGGATTGAGGGAGATAGAAGGGGTTAGATTTCCCTCATTATAAAAATAATCATAATAATAATAATAAAACAATTGATAAATTAATAAAATAGAAATTAAAGGGTTTAGTCCTTAGCGAAAAAAATGCACTGAGGCTTAGGCAGAACAGACATTATAAAATTTGATACTAAAAGGTTTACAATCAATATTCCATGTGGTTGTCAATCATACAGACCACAGACATCCATTGAAAATCAAATCTTCCTATTGTTCCTTCATATAAAAATGGGAGTATGCAAATGGCAAGCAAAGATAGAATAATAGCAATACGATGTCATTTGTTGGAGAGAAACCAAACTCTTCTCATGTGACAAGATTTGGGTTTCTTTACAGCCAGATTCATGGAAAAATAAATTTTAAGACTGTGACGATAAATTTTGAGTTTTGAAAGATGGGTGAGGGAGGGTGCTAACAACCCATACAACCCCCAAGCGGTGATGCCCCTTAAGCCTGTACATGTAGCATCTTGACTCTATTATTCAAACAAAAATATCATTAGTTGATACTATAATGAAAGAACCATGTCATCATCTATTATCATTCATTCGCCTTATGGAAACACGAAAGAGGAATCAGACTATTTCACGTTCTATGTTACTTGAGTCTAACAGCAATTTTTTCCCAGTTTCGTAAAAGTCTTTTCACATCCTTCAAACGTATTTAGACAGAACCTGCCATTTCTGAATGTACACTTCCACTTCACAACCAGCATACTGTACCAAGGAATGAAAAATGGTCATGTGATGAAATATTACCATCCCAAACCACACAACACAAAACCATGATTTAAAAATACTAAACAACACATAATCATGTATTGTTTACATCACTGACCACCTCGACAGAAATTAAACCTGTCACCAGAGCCGCTGAAAGGAGAACGGGTGTTAATTAGCGTTAATGAGGCTCACCATCCTTGGACATGAGACACTGCCTCATCTCCTTGGCTCGCTGGAAGTTAATTTCCTCGATCAGCTGTTCCAGAGCTGTCACGTTCCTCAGGATGTCCTTAGCTCCCAGCCCAGCCATGGCGAGTGAGGGGGAGGAGGTCAGAGGTTAGAGGTGAAGGTTTTTAACTCAGGAGAGGAGTGTGAGTCATCGCCCTCACAGCTGTCTTAACATGGAGTAGCAGACGACATGAACGCTGTCTGTCTGTCAGTCCGTCTATCTTGGGGGCAATCCCTCCCTGTCTCTCCTCCTTCACCTGTCGCACCCTCAGCGCTGACTCTCTCTCTCTCTCTCTCTCCGCCCCCGCCTCCCTCCTCGCCGCGTGTAAGATGAGTCTAAAGGCGCGATGAGCTCGGGAATGAGGTCATGGTGGCTCTGAGCCAGGGCGAGTCACGAGGCCGAAGTCGGAGGCAGGGGATTCGAACGTGGACGACGCGTTTGCCAGACGTACAAAGTTATTTGTTATTGCTTGATAGAATCTTTTCTATCTTATTATTTCTAATATCACAGGATGTAATAAAGCGTTTTGTTCTATATGTTCATCGTCTTAGTTGCTACCACATGCCCGAATCAGAATATATGTGATGGAATGCGGTATGACAAGAGGGGTATGTTTAACAACACAAAACACCAATTCTTGAACTTAATAATTTCTCATGTCACTCCAGTTAGTCAACTTTCTAGCTGCAGCGAATCACTTTAGATATCACAGTAAGAGTAAACAGAAATCTTCATATCCTTAATATATGCCTTCCCCCGTGCATACTGGATGTTGACAAGCGTGTTATCGAACGCGGTTGATTTGTCAAGATAGCGTTTAAGCGCTGAATTTAATACATTGCAAGGGAAGTATAGTATGCACAAAGTTCATATTTCCAAGATTTTCGCATATTTTGTGTATATCAAGCAGATAATGATTTTCATCATTTACAGAAAGAAGAAGGAAAAGACAAATGGTTACAAGCGACGTACAAGAGTCGACCGATATCAGGCTCGTTAATCCATGGTTCAAGATCCATGACGCTTATCAATAAAGTATGCAGTTAAGCTCAGGGTGCACGGAATACATATCATCTTGAGGAAAGACTAAGATTTTTAGTGTTTATTGTCGCCTTGTCGAATTATATTGCAACGTGTACATTTTCAACAAAAGCAATTACTGAATGTTGCATATTGCAAATTTAGAACATTTAGAAACTCGTTTAAAACGTGTCGATACTACTGATCATTCAGGAGCGAAGTCGATGATAAATGTAATACGTGATCAATAAAAGGAAAACTATACACGATATTCTGGAAATGACATATCTGTATAAAAAAACATACTATGCATAAAAAACATATTATGCACCCCGATCAATCACGTATAAACAATACAGATAAATAATCACAACTCAGCGCTTTTGTAGCAGCCTCTGCACCAACCCTAGCGCCTTTTCCCCCACCCGCACATGGCAACACTGGAACGCAGCCTTGAGTCAGTGTCAGGCCGGACTTCTTCTGCGAGTTTATCGGTGACTCATCCCCATCACGGGGATCCTACGTCATTCCACATCGCGTGATCGCCAGCGGGAAACAACAGGAACGATTGCCTCATTCCGGAGCGAGTGACAGAGCGCGAGACACCGAACTCTAGCGCCATCCTCGGGAAGATTTGCTGAGAGGGAGAAGCAGTAACTTTTCCTCGGGTCGAGAGTTTGTTTTTGTTGTTGTTGGCGTAATCTCTCCTTCGTTCATTCATTAATTCGGTTCATTCACAATGTTTTCCTCGGGTCCCAACTACAACAAGCTGAAAACCAATCTCAGACTGGCGATTAGTAGGCTGAAATTACTGGAGAAGAAGAAGACGGAGTTGAATCAGAAAGCGAAGAAGGAGGTAGCTGATTACCTTGCAGCAGGAAAAGTAAGTTATTTTTGGGCGTGTTTGGTTTTGGAAGGATTTCTATTTATAATGATGATGTCATTGGTCGTTGGCAGATCATTTATATTTGTTTTGTTGTGGGATTGATGTGAATTGATAAATATCAAGTCATATCAATATGTTAAGTAAAATTTGTAATGGACTGGAGTGTTTCTGATGACATTATCATTTTATCACTTTATCTCATATAAAAGTTAAATCCTACGGATCTGTTCACGAGGACTAATCTTCTGATATATCCAAATATGACTAGAGGAATCAGTTTTGTGTATGACAATCAGGCTTTCATGACTGACATATGGAATTGATAAATTAGTGAAATCTAAGATATTTTTCATGAATGGCATTTCCTGCTCAAATTGAAAATGTTATTTGATATAGAAATATGATTCTCACAGCTGCTCTTTTGACCTTCATTCTTCACTGGTAAAACAATCAGTGGGTAATTTTTTCCAATACATCTGCTTAATGGATCACGGCAATTTTGGTATTGTTGGGTTCCTCTCACCGTCTGCAAGGCAAATATGTAGGTTTTATTGCACAAAAGAACCACCAAACCCCCAATAGCAGGGGAGAGCATGAAAGGTACCAGGGAAAATCATGGTAAAATGTTAATGATTTACACAGAATCAGTCACAACCCATGTAAGGCTGCCGTTCCCCAACCACCGCCCAGGAAAACAAAGGATCCTCCATGTATTGATGGTATGGGAGATTGTTGGACAGACTTGGCAACGCTCCTGCATGGCGGTCATATGTTATCGCCTGCCATGAATATGAGGAGGATTCTTTGCTTTCCTATGGGGGGGGTTGGGGGCAGCGTCCCTCATGGGGGGTCCTGCATTTTTCAATGGTTACAATATATTGTTTACAATATAGTTACAGATTCTGTGTATGTTATTTACATTTTACCCTGCAATTTCACTGGTAGCTTTCATGTCTCCTCTGCTATCAGGGCCAAGAATGTTGGGGTTTGGGGATTTCCCATGCTGTAATTCTTGTATATTTGGAAACTAGATAGTGAGAGGAATCCAGTGATACCAAAATCATCATGATCCTTTATGAGGATGTATTAGAAAAAATTACTCAATTATTGTTGCATATTTTTTATTGATTTGCATTTGTCTAGAAAAGAGCCATCTATCAGGGGGAAAAATGGTTCCTTGCCTATTAATATGTTTGCCGAAAATGATCATTGAAAGCTTGTAAATTAAGTCATTGTTAACCTTTTCACTCTGCTGGTTTAAAAAGCGAGCATTGCTTGTTTACAGGTCTCTTGCCAGTGAGCAGTAAATTTGTATTTGTTGTCGTGAATGTCTCTCATCTAATACAGTTTCTGCGTCTCTCTCTCTCTCTTTTCTCCCTCCCCCCCACACACATGTACATGCACATGCACACCCACACATGCACGAGAGAGAGAGAGAAATCTAGAGACAGAGATGCAGAGATTGTCAAATATGAAATTGTTCAAAGATATTTGGTGTAAAATGTTGAGAAAAGAAGGAGAGGGATAAGAGGGGGGTATGAGGACAAAGAATAAAACAGGGAATGAGAAAGTGTACCCCCCTTTAGTCTCCCATCCCTGGTGGAGGGGTATGGGGTGAGGTAAAGGAATAGGGGGTTATGGAGGACAGAGGTGGAAACTGTGATGTAGAATCTGCCAATAATAGTTCCTCATTCTGAGTATGGGGTGGGGCATAGACCAGCTGATGTGCATCATTAGTGAGAACAGAGATGGTGGGTGGAGCTACAGTCTCTCTAGGGCAGTATACGGAGTCTATAAATAGATCGAGTACAGAATGTGGGATCACTCAGCAGCAACTAAAATAAAAAAAGGAAGGTTTGCAAAAGTAGTGGACACCAGATTCATTCTGGCGATCTCTAACCATGTTTGGTATTTAAATCATGTCTGTAAATTTCACGTTTTCACAGTCCAAAAATATACAGAATCAGTGGTTTACTAGTATGACAGCTGCTTACTTTGTGAAAATTGGGTGGCAAAGTAATCCACCAAAAAGGCTTCAAACTTTCAAACTCTTTGCATAATTTTCATGTCATATGCATATTTTACAGGTAAGCAGTATACAGAATTGATAGTTCAGCAGGTACTATAATTTTTTATTTTATTTTTTTTATTGTAACAGTTGTTGCAAATAAAAAGGTAAAAGATTAATGATACAAAATAAAAGCATTTAAATGTAAGACCTTTTGGTAATTTGGTCATCATGAGCACGACCATTGTTTAAACAGTTTGGGATTCTCCTGGACAATGCATTATTGTGGTAGAATGTAAGTAATAAAGGTTTCTTGGATCTCGTTGGATCACCAGAGGTATGCACGTTATATTGATCACTTGAATTTTTTGTCATCAGGGTTTATGTCTTATATTTTGATTTTCAATTTGCAGCAACTGTCTTAACAGCTCCAATACTATTGATATTATATGATGTCAGGAATTAGAATTTTGACAGCTACTTTTTTTTGGTAAAGATATTTCAATTTGAATCAATGATAACTAGGATTTTATGGATAGCAAATGTCACATTTACAATTTAGATGCATACGTTTTTATGATAGTGTCATTTGTCATTTTTAGTCTGCATCATCCGATGTATGGTTGCATCAGGCAGTGTTGTAGCTTTTGTGCTTTACACTCCAGAAAAGACCAACAGAATTCCACCATGGCAGTTAAGAGCTCTGACAATATCCTTAGTTGATGACAAATTGCTAAAGGGGTAAACCAGTTCATATATGCTCGAAGTCTGCTAACGATTGTTTAAGTGCAGAAGTCGTTGGGCTAATTGATGTGTAGATTGGCAGATTTTGATGAGCAGTTGTGGGCATAGCTATACCCGGTGCAGCTTCTTTTGCAAACCTAATAGCAATATCTGATGTGTACTCTATGATCACTATCTTTTCTTTATTTTCAAGTATATAATAAGTTGAAGTGTTCATCTCATTATTATTATTATTATTATTATTATTTTTTTTTTTACAAAATTTGAAAAAAATTATGGTATTTGTTTTCACATATATTTTTGTTTGATATGAATGCACAAAGCTCAGTCTTTGCATGTTGTATTTGATATTTATAATGATTATAGAGTAAAGTAGTTGCAAAGATGAATTTAAAAGTATTTGATAAAAATATACTTATAATGTGAAAAGAGGAACAAATTTTTACAGGGTTTTTGTTATCTTGAAGTCCAAAAATAGATTTAGAGGTGTTTCAGTGCATTAGTATTTCATCAGTGTTTAAAAGTGTTTATCTTGTGTAGTTAGTCACCAAGGTGGGTAGATTATCCTACAGTAGTCAGTCATTTCTTGTATTTTATTGTAGAAATAAAGATACTGTTGAGTTACATATAATCGTAAAAAGAGAAGAGTAACGTTTAACGCTGTGAATAGTATGTACTATCCCTTTGTATAATAACATTTATTTTCATTTCAGGTTGAGCGTGCAAAGATCCGCGTTGAATATTGTATCCGGGAAGATTATTTGGTTGAGGGTATGGAGATGACTGAATTGTACTGCGACATGATATTGGCTCGTTTTGGTATCATAGAACAAAGCAAGTGAGTGATTCATAGAAGAAAATACTAGTATGCTATATAGGTGTTTCTATATAAATGATTCATGAAAACTGTACTGAACTCTGGATGTTAAGGAAATTGAGTTATGATATGATATTTCTCTAAATATATTTACTGGAATTCGTTTCAGGGAACTAGAAGCAGGTCTTGCAGAGTCCATATCATCTGTGATTTGGGTGACCCCGCAGCTTGCGACAGAGGTTGCTGAACTTAAAGTAATCTGTGACCAGCTGACAAGAAAATTTGGAAAACCTTATGCTATGGTATGCAGATTTTTTCATGGATATGATTTTTTCTTTCTTTTTGATAATTGTGCAGTGCGATTATTATCTTATTCATAATGATGAGAACCATGCAGTATTAACAAAAATTATCTTTCTTGGCAGGCTTGTCAGAGCAAGGAAGTGTCTACTATAAGTGAACGTCTGATTCACAAGATGAGTGTCCAAGCACCGCCCAAAGTAATGGTTGAAAAGTATCTAGTTGAGATAGCAAATAATTACAACATTGAGTACGAGCCGGACCCACAGGTAATACCATTGATTTATCAGTGTTCGTGAATGCCACATTCAGTGCTTTTCATATAATCTTGTATTATTTAATGCCATATACAGTGTTTTATATAGAATCTTGTATTAGTGAATGCCATATTCAGTGCTTTATATTAATCTTGTGGCCTTTCATGGCAATAAGATGTTATGGCAGTAATAGATTACATGTTGGTACATTTTTTTTCCAAATAGGCAAGAGCTCAAGAAGAGAGGTAATAACCAAACATTTTCTTTCACTGTTCCATATTAGGTAATGAGTGATTCGCAGTGCGAGTCTCTCATAAATCTTGATGAGAAGAACAACCTGGGCAACAACAGCATCTCGGCCCCAGTCGGCGGAGCACAGATGAATATTCCTCCTGCAGGATTTGTTGGATATCCTGGACAGCCAATGGCCCCCTTCGCATATCCTCCGGCGCAGGTATGGGAGGGGGAACAGCGTAGAGAGGAATTGATCTGATTTTGTCAAATTGTTTTGTTCTTGTTTGATTTTGTTTGCCATTAATGTTGTCTTGTGTGGTGAAGTGTGTTTTTCACTCATTATAACTTATAAATTAAATGATAAAACTTGATTTTTCTTTTTTTATAGAAAATTGGCATTAATATTTGAGATGGATAACATTTTGATTAATTTTTTACAAACCACATGTATGCATAGACATATTGAGATAGCTTCTGCCAAATTTGTACTTGTCTAGAAGGTAATTTCTAACAGTCTTAGTAGATATAAAGAATTTGGTGACAATGTTTCCTTATAAATTTTGATTTTCCCTCTCAAAAATTAAGTATATTGGATTAGAATTCAGAAATCCATGACATTGAAACTCCACTGTTTTTTATTTAGGTTTTGATTTTACAACTATACATACTAGGATTATGTCTTGGCAATGGTTATTTTTGTCAAGTCGAGCAAAAATTGTACTTGTTTGTATTTGTTAAGATCTTATAAGCATCACAAGAAAAAAGATAGTTATAATGAAGATGGTTATTAATTAATTTATTGTTTAAATCCTGTGCATCAGTTTCTCCAGTGCTAGAATGTTAACTACATATATATTGAAAATGCACATTTTATTTATTTATTTTTATTATTATAATTTTTGTCATTTCTATTCTCATTTCCTATTATTTCAATCTTTTATTCTTGTGGGTGTGAGAGTCCTTGATTTGAAGTTTATATGTGCAAGCCAGTTTAGATAAGCTATGTATGATTAGTTATTTTTACCCTCCTCTGTTTCATAAGATGTTTGTTGTGATTGGTTTATACCGCATGATATATTTGAATATTCTTTCTACTTGTTATTTCTGTGAATTTCTTCAGAATTTATTCTTATCAGCCATTAGGCTATGCTTTGCTCTGGGTTTTTGTATAGAGGAAACACTTAATCTATTTGCAGCTTTTGTTTAGAAGAGCTACATGCAGACTTGATTTATTATTAGAGCTGTTGTTTTTTTATTTTATTTTTTTTTCGACAGTACTGTAAGATATTTGCATTCTAGTTTTTGTATCCTGTTCTAGAATTATTTTAGAATCATTCTGTTGTATATAGATAGCTTGTTTTCTGAAGGTATTTCATGTTACCACAGTTTTAGTCAGTATTGCTTTTATAATTAAGATGTAAATAAGACTCTGTATTCAAGCTTATTTTATAGACAATTATAGGGACAGCTGTTATTTTTATATATACTTCATGTTTTCTTTCTGTAAGAATACATCATTTTTATGGGGGGGGTCCTTTCTGCCTAAGTAAAAGACACAGAAAATAATTATCTAAAAATGTATATGATTGACATCTAATGGAAATAGTCTTCTGTTGTACATACCATTACATTTTTTTTTTTTTTTTAAGGCAAGAGTGAATATTGTATCATGGAAACTGGAATTGCTTTTTTGTGTTTGTTTACTTTTTCTGGTGCCATTCTTTGGCTCGTAAATTGAATTTGCAGATTTTTTGAGACAGAAGTAGCTTAGTGATTATTTCATTCTTTGTGGTCATATTTTTTATTTTGATTTGCCAAGAGTTTGTCCTTTTTTGTTCTGCCCATCTTCATCTTCATGCTGTTGTGTGTGGCGTTTTTTTTTAACTTGAAGAACATGAAGACTTTTCCTACAAGAAATGTATGCT
Organism: Penaeus vannamei; assembly: GCF_042767895.1. Classification (NCBI taxonomy): domain Eukaryota; kingdom Metazoa; phylum Arthropoda; class Malacostraca; order Decapoda; family Penaeidae; genus Penaeus; species Penaeus vannamei. The sequence goes on from NC_091551.1 coordinate 51,273,852, forward strand.
TTGCTATTGTATTTCAGTGTTGGGACTATTTCATCTTTTAATTGATATTTCAAAATGAAACTTGGCAGACTGTAAGGTAAATTTAGTAACATGTTTATTTATTTATTTTTTAGTTTTGACTTTTGGTAGGCATTTGCATGAATGTTTTGTTTGTTTACCTTTGTTTTATGATTTGCTTTGGTATTAATTGTTATTTGTTGCTTTTAAGTGTTCCATGGCTTTCATAAAGAATTCAGGAGTGTTAGTGCAGAATGCAGCAATTGCTTATTAAGAAATTCTTTGAAATGTAAGTGGAGAGAATGATATAAATTTATAATGTAGAATATAAAATCTTTGAAGCTGAAATGTGATGCTCTCCCTCCCAACTATCAACATATTTTGTATAAGATATGAATTAGGTTTTAGTCCTAGTCTAAGGCTGACTGCAGCAATGATAAGAATGAAGTCAACATCATAATCTATGCCAGGTGCCGATACCTTCACAATCCCTTCAAGAGGGACAGGGATTCCACAACAGCTCCAGCTTGATGCCACACCCTGATCAAATTCTGCAGCCAGTTCCTGTGCCAGTTCCAACACCACATTTACCAGCAACACCAAAGAGTTCATCTCCAGAGATGGGAGGGAACCTCAGTCTTCCCTCTATTCTAGTCACGAATCCTCAGTCTCTCACAAACTGCTTTGAAGAGTTTACCCAAACTGTGAAGGAACACAAACCTGACATCATTGTTGTTAGCGAGACGTGGTTTTCAGAAACTCGTCCAGCCACCAACTACACCCTCGACGGATACAAAATGTTTAATGATGACAGAGAGAGCAGAGGTGGGGGTGTGGCTGTGTATGTTCTTGAGTGCCTTCACCCAAATGAAGTAAAACTTGATGCTCCCCCAGAACTAGAGTGTGTCTGGGTTGAGGTGGATAGAAAGCTGGTAATATGTGGACTGTACCATCCCCCAAGAGCAGCCACAGGACCATTGCTGATGGACCAGATTGTTAACACAGTCCTGGATATTCGATGCTTTAGACCGGACATTGCTGTTGCTATTGCAGGAGATTTCAACAACTTGCACCAAGGCCGTCTCTGTGCAGGTCTAGAAATGACCAACCTTGTGCAAGAGCCCACACATATGAACTCGATTATAGACTTGGTGCTAACTGACCACCCAGAGTGTTACAAGAAACCTATTCTTTTGCCACCAGTCGGAGAGAGTCGTCATCATTGTGTTCTAGTGCTGCCAAATACTGCCACAGAAAATGATGGTGTCCAAATGGTATTGTGGTTACACGAGCAGGGGTGTTGAATTGACCTTCTGCATTGTTGCCTGTGCTTAAGGATTTTAAGCAATATGCTTGTGATGCTTGTTAAAGTGATGGCATTTTTTTTGCTCACCAAAAATATGCTATGAACTTAATGCTTTGTTGGATATATAGAATTCATGTACTTTTTATTATTTCTATTGGTAGTATTTTTTTCCAGAGTGGAAGTAAATGTGTTCTGAGATTTAAAAATCATCTAATTGATTTCAGGATCCTGCTAGCTCAGTGTTCAACTTGCCAAGTGTTCCGGGGCAAGCACCATACCCTCAGGCACCATACCCAGGGGGAGCCACAGGGTACAACATCGCTCCAGGTGGACCCCAGAACTTCCCTCCAGGTGGACCCCCACCCCCTGATCCCGGAGCTGATCCTCTCCCTCCCAAGATCAACAACATGGATGTGAGTTGACCTGTGCCTTAGGGTTTATTAATGTTTTGTGCTGGATTATATGTGTAATTGCTAGAGCTTGCTTTTTTTGTTTCCTTTATTTTGATATCCCCATAGAAAGAAAAAGTGATGGATGAAAAGATAATATTTATGTATGTATTGATGCTTATATGAATATATTGCGTGTGTATATATGTATGTTTATGGATTGGTATAAGTACATGTGTAACATGAACAACAATAAAGAAAAAATAAGGAAACTATAAATATATCAAAAAGTACTAAAGTTTTAGAACGTAAATTAATGAAAATAATTTAGAAAATAAATTTAAAAATATGTAAGGAAATCAGTTAATACACAAACAGTAAAAAAAGAAATATTATGTGTGTTTGGTCAACACAGTAAGAAGCTACGTATATTGAATAGTAATTCCTCAGATTGAGCAATACAACATCTTAATATAATGCGGTAAACTGGCTGATAACATATTGTAGAGAAAAATTTGTCCTAATCAAACTGCAAAGAAATGTATATGAAGGAAAACTTGTGTTGCAGTTCTGAGTTTCGATAATATATCCCCCTTATTTTTTTCAAAATTATTATCCCTTGATGAATGTAGTTATTTTGTATGCTTCTTATGTTTAATTTCTAGGAATGTAAATCAAAGATAGCTTGAAGCTGAGCAGTTGACATGTACTTTCTAACATCTGCTTGTTATGTTTGGAAAGAGAAATGAGTGTGTGATATGAATGCTAGAATGGTGGCAACAGGAATTGGAGTATAATGAATGATTAAACCCAAAACCTCTTCTTTTATGTTCCTTTCACATGAACCTTCATTATGATGAAATGTTTTGTGAGTAGACAAATATTTGATTAGTTCTTGTTATTTTAATTTTTTTGTTCTTATATCAGTTGAACTGTTTTTTTTTTTTTACAGTCTCTGTTGGATTATTTTGAATTACTTTTTTAAAAATTGAAAACTAAATGAACATTGTGTTGCATGTCCTGATGAAATGTGTGCATTTGTGAGTGGATGACATCCAGACTTGCTATCTATTTTTTAAAGTTTCTTGCTCAGTTTTATGATTAGCTTTCTGCTTATTTGAATTATTGTTGAATACCCCCAAGGTGTAAAACCTATCCCCAACACACTGGAGTGAGAGAGCCTGCACATGCACGCCCGGTATGAGCACCAGCATGATTGCACCCTGTCTTTTGTAGAACGTTAGTGGGGCTGGAACCGGAACCGGAACTGGCAAGTGGGATGAACTGCTGGGGCTAGACAACTCACCCCCTCCTCCCTACTCCTCCTTCATGCCTTCTGGGCACACGGGAGACTTCGGGCCCCCTCCCAATGCGCCACCTCCTAGTTTACCTGGGGATGGCCAGCCTGTGCGAAGGGAATTCCCTCCAGATGTGTCACCAGGTGCTACCAACCTGAAGGTAGTTGGATGTGGTTGCTTTACACTGTCGTCTTATGGAATAGTTGTACAATATGGCAATTTTATTTTTAGTTATGCTATTTAGTCAGAGAAAGTTGATTGTTTTATATTGCATGGGCTATGTGTATTAGCTCTGAACCTTTTTATGCATACATTCCCAGTCGACTACAGTTTTATTTTATTAATTTTGTTTACACATACTTGGTCTCAGGAATTCATTGTCACCAAGAAGACAACTGTTAAACCAATTGCCTAGCTTATGACACCTGTTTACACTTTAACTTAATTTTCTGAATGTATTATGATAATCATATCTATGATAATAATAATAATTATAACAACAATAAAAAAAAAAAAAAAAAAAACGTAATTTGAAAGATGGGTTTATCAGTTTAGGCAGGCAAGCCGTGGTGACTATGCATTTGTTAAGACATGTATAAACAAAATTCACAAAAAACTATATCAACAATGCATATGCCCAGTAGGTTAAATGTATATTCATTGAGTGATATTAGGTCAACTTTTTCAAATAGGTCATTAGATTTACAATTAGATTTGTGATGATCATGTCATTTGCTGATATTTAGTTTGGCTGTTTTGTGTAATAGATAATCTTCAGTATTTTTTGTTATTAGTATTGTTTTATTTTTTTATTTACTGATGTTTTTTGCATGGATGTTCAATATGCATCAATGGAAGGAATGAAAAGAGATTATAAAATAGAGGTTGCATGCTTTATTGCCTATGATAAACTTGGAAATTTCAAGATGTTTCCTGCAAGCTGCATTTTATGAATTTTTATTTTTGTTGCACATCACACATTTCCTTTTATTAATATTTTTTTGGTGACTGATTGAAGACATGTTCCCCCCCAAAAAAAGCTCCAAGAGTTTGGAATGAATACGGAGCGTGTTGATGGCCCAATACCTTAATGATGCTAACGAGAGTCATCATATGGCAAGGTTTAATAAGGAAATACCTTTTTTCTCTCCAAAAGATAAAGAAAAGAAAAAAAATCACAGGTGAAAACATGGTGTGCCTAAAAATTGTTTAACTTTTTTTGTGAAAAATAAGAAAACTATAGAAAATATAAAAGCCAGATTAAAGAGAATAGTTGTTATACTTTTAAGACTTTTTCCAAATATGCACTTCATTTTTGATTGGGTATGTGCTATAAAACATTTATAGATTACTGGGAAAAGCTCATTCTGGTGGGTAATACACTCAGAAAAATAAAATATTCTAGTTGTAGCAGACATTAGGTTTGGTAGGCATGTAAGTAGGGTTTATACTCAGGTATACGAATGCATTTATACACATGCATGGATGCATATATTTATAAGTCACATAAATTCCTACAATCTATTTCTTTCTTTCTCTCTCTCTCTCTCTCTCTCTGTCTCTGTCTCTCTCTCTCTCTCTCTCTCTCTCCCCTCTCTCTCTCTCTCTCTCTCCCCTCTCTCTCTCCCCTCTCCCTCTCCCTCTCCCTCTCTCTCTCTAAAAAAAAAAAAGAAAAAAAAATACACCAAAAACTTTTTGACTTTCCAGGATGGTGATAAGCCCAAGCCAAGTCCACGCTCTAAGTTTGGTGAAGGTACAAATGCGGACTTCAACCTCCCAGACTTGCCCACCATACCTGATCTACCTAGTGTTCCAGGCTCAAATACTGTCCAGAATCCCAACGAAACAACAGAAGATATTGATTTCGATGACTTAACGAAGAGATTCGAAGAGCTGAAGAAAAAGAAATAAAGTGTTGTTCGCCTCTACAAAGCAGTATGATTATGTTGATAAATTTTTTCTTAATCTTGAACAAGGTCACTAGACTACTAGGAATGGACAGTTGTCATTTATTATGCTGTGGCCGTCATAAAATATTTGATTAAGAAAGGGCAGAACTATTCATACTGCACATATACTTTATTTTTTTTCCTTTTTTTTTTTTTTCTTTTTTCTTTTTTTTCCTTAGCTACTGATAAGTTTTTTATTATGCTTCATTAATCTTAAGTAAAATCAGGACATTTTGTTAATTCTGACTTGTTTAACTTTGCAGGACAAAGATTTCACATTTTCTTGCTGATAAGCTTTGTGTAATTATGAATTAGAGTGTAAATGTTTTGATAGAAAAACATGATAAAATTTTGTTTTATACTTTGTTATTAGTTTTCAGTTGCTTGGCTATTTTTAATCAGTGCCTTGCTATGTTTACTGAAATTTTCACTGAATATCACATGAAGAAATAAAGAAAGGTCACAATAATAAATATTACCAAAAATATATTAATACAAATTTATATATAATAATGTATAAATATTGATCACATTCATATATATATATACACACCATGTAAAACTGATTGTTCCTAAAAATAAATGATTATAACAGATTGCTTAATCATAAGTGTGTTTCTAATCACCTAGTTTTTGCTTTCAATAATACTAATGTTAAATATGTGATGAAAGAGAGGATCTGAGTCCACATTTTGGCTAGATATCTTTTAAATAATTTAATTTTAAGAAATTGTGTAAATGTTTCTTTTATAAGTCTGTTGAAACTTACTTCTCAAGGTTTCTACAAAGATATTTGTAATAACATGAAGGCATATTTGGCAAGGTAATTCTTGCCCTTGCTGTCGTTTTACAATGAATAAGAAAAATATGTTGTTTACTGTTTTTCATTATTAGTTCCATTTCAAAATATATGCATAGCCATTCAATGATTGCTGTTCTGAACAATATAAGTTCAAATGTAAAGACTACACACAAAACACTAATAATTACTCGTATGAGGCATAAGTTAAATGATGAATGAAATAATCATAGAAGTAGTATCCATGAAAATAAGCAAAATTCAAATGTTGTTACATACTTATTTATTAAGGCTTAAAAGGTAAAATATTGTGTTTGATTTCTAGACATACAGTATGCTTCAGGTTCTCCATTCTTCCCCTATTTTTTACAGGCATTTATATACAAAAGCTTCTTATATAGAGAGTATTTGGAAGAAGTCATAACTTTTTCAATAAGGTTACTTTTCAGAATCTAGATATTTGGAAGACACTTAAAAACCTCAAAATAAACATTTCCAATGCACACCACCAGGAAAGATCATAGGACACCATTCTTAAAATTTTTTTAAAGTAGTAAAATATCTGAAAAGTTGAAAATCGTGAACCTTGTCGTAATTTTGAAATACACACGCTTATACTTCCGACACGTAAGCTGCAAGAAACATATTTAGTTGAGTAAGACATCTTCAAGTATAATTAATCTTGGTGACAGTAATCATATCATGTAGATCTTCAGTACTATCTGTTTTTTACACTTAGCACCCAAACCTTATCTTGTACTGAATATTGTCTTACTTTTACCTTTTCTGATTAATGAAAAGGTTCAAAAGATAGAAACATCTTGACTCTCAATATAGTCACTGTCTGTAGTCAGTCCCTATCTGCAGTAAGCAGGAGTTTCTCATTTCTAGAATATCAACTTGAGGGGTCCCTGGTCCAAGGAAGTTCTAAACTAAATCTCTAAATTTGGTTTCCTCCTTTAGAGATCTTATACCACTAACTTCCTCCAAATCTTTTCCCGAGATATTTCCTTTGAGGAACCAAAGTGATAGGGTTAGAAAGAGATATGGAAACTATGTTTAAAGAACCTTCACATTTGATGTGGTTCTGTGGCTTACAACTATGTGTTAACTTAGAGAATGGCTCCACCTCTATTGCATTTACCATTCCCTCTGAGTGTGCGTGAATTCAGTATTTGAGAATGAGTGAGTGAGTGAGTGAGTGAGTGAGTGAGTGAGTGAGTGAGTGAGTGAGTGAGTGAGTGAGTGAGTGAGGTGGGGCATGCCTTCTACAATACAAGTCTGTATATTAGTAGGGAAAGATGAATAACAAGGATTATCAAGTTTATTCATCCTCAATCATAACAAAATAAAATACCAAATTTTAAATAACTATTCAAACAAAATATAACAAAAAACACGATGGGACTCCTCTACTTCTGAAATTTCACACTGGGTATGTCCACTATCATGTAAACTATCACACAGTATTTATTTGGCATTTTTCTTTTCCCTATGAAATGCTTAAGTTCTAAAATGCTCTGGTAATTCAACATTAACATCAAGATTGTAGACATATTCTCGAACAATTCATTAGAGAGACATATTTGCACCTTTTAGCAAGGAATAAGGTGACGAACATTTAAAATGCTATATTCTTACTCTTTCACTTTCAGGTTCTTACTACTAAAGTTGTCCAAGCAAATACCATAACATAATCTACATTATGTCTCATGTACCTCATATAGATTATGCTGGCAAAGCAGTTTACTACAAGTTACTTCCTAAACAGGAATATACCATAATATCTGGAAGGAGGAAAACTTACAAACTACAGTAAATCACCTGAATAGAATACAAACCTCATTCCCAGAGCCTTTCCCTTATCTAACACGTCAGAAGAAAAAAGGAAAAAGAAATCAAGAAAGCTAGAAACAAAGAATGTCAGTATTTAAAATGACTTCATTTTTAATCTGCATGACTAGAAAAAGAAATATTTAATTTCCTGAACACTGTATGACATAAATGAAGCTAAATATAAAGGACATGAAATGAAAATGTCACAGCCTATATGCTTGTTGCTGAAGAAAGTCACATACAGAATTTCTACATAGCTAATCACAAAATAATTGTATTATATCACATTTATCTATTATTTTTGTAATCAAAAAGGAAAAAAAAAATAGTTCTAATGTACATAAATTTCTGTTTTGTTCTTTGGATTTTGGATCTGGATTTTCTGTGTCTTTTGTCAATTTCTGTTTTTAAAGAAATTAACCTATATCTCGATTTACAAAATATTTCATAACCCAATGAAGATACCCAATTTTGTATCAATAAAAGCTTTGCAACAAGGCACCACCTGACTTGATAGGAGATTACAGTCATACCTAATATACCAGTATAGTATTATTTTCTCTGCAACACTATCAACTATACTACAACCTTGATAGTCTACAGGCAATTCAACAATATAAAGCCTTATGCACCCAAGATTTAACCACAGCAAGTAACTATTCTGGAAAAAAGTTTTTAAAATATTAGGACAGTCATGCACATGGACGCTTGCTGAGCTCTGTGAATATTAATGTAGCTTTATCTTACATTACTTATATTTTGCCATTGTAATTAACAACTGATGCCATATCATCATACATGGTATAATTATTTCACTGCCTTTTCTTAAACGACTTACATTCACATATTCATACAAATAATTTTTTAATACAAAAAAATATTGTTGGAAAAAGCTAAAACTAGGAGTAATGTTATCCGACCATGGCAGTTTATGTATACAGAGCTGATGAGGAATTTCAGGAGTCTCTAGTAAGAATGTAAACATCTTTACAACTGTCATGGTAATAAACAAGTGCTGCTCCACTGGAATTTGAGGCTTACATCATGCCATAAGGAGTCAACCCGCAAACATAACACCATTAAACAATCCCTGCATTACTGTAACTGAGAAAGATCCGAACTGAATGATGTAAATAACAAATTAATCCTCACAGATCATAAGTATCACAATCACTTCACTTTTCCAGTAACCAAAATTGGTCTTGCTCTCTCTAAGATATCCATGTTGGGGTCTAATGTTCGACCAAGACCTTCCAGAACAAAGACTGCTAAGACCACAGCACTGAAGGCAGATTCTAGCCGTACCTGATGACGTAAGAGGATCCCTAAGACTTGTTGAAGCAGGACCCCCACATCAATCTGTTGAAAATGAAAATAAGTGTGCTTAATAATCCAGCAAATCCATATATAGTACAGCATATACAGAGCTATTTAATCTCGATGAACAAAGATTATGTTCATGGTAAAACACCTTCACTTGAAAAATAGGATTATTAAGTTTTAGTGTTTTCCTTTTCTCTGAGAACACTTACCTGTGATAATGCTATTGTATCTTCCCTAGCTGAATTTACAAGGCTGGTCATCTCTGCTTTGAAGGCTTCAGGGTCCTTACAGCAATGTTCACTATTATTGAGGAACAAGTCTGCCACAGACTCTCCCTAAAAAACAATTATTTAGATACAAAAATTAGCAGAGCCATTATCTTCAGTAAATGTAAAGGCATACAGTACGTCAAAATGCTTCTGCAATACACTAAAACATGTGAAAGACAAAAGCATATACAATCACAATAACTTTGATGTCAGACTCATCCTCCAATGGTGGTCATTGATTGTTTTCAATCTGTTTATAATACTAGTATGTACACACTATGGTGAACAATGTGAGTTTATGACAAGTTTTGCTGTGGATGCAACTGGTATGGCAAGAATACTTACATCACCAAAAACCACTTGTCTGAAGACAGCCTTGAAATTGGCTAAGTCTTTCTCTTTGAGTCTGGATGCAACACCACAGTCGAGGAGACAGATGCGCAGTGGATTTGGGTCTGGTTCCACATGCATGACGAAAGTATCACACCCAACATCTACCATCATGAATTTGACAACATCTCCTGAGGCTGCATTGCTGCCCTCTTCCTTGGCACTGTTGTTCTGAACCAAGATGTTACCTGGATGCAAATCACCATGGACTAAGTTGTCTACGAAAACCTGTACAGGGAAAGACACCCATTACTTAAAGACCATTGAAGGATCTAACATTCTTTCATGTGCTGATAACTTTGGCCCTTCCTTACCATTTTCAGCAATGCATCAACTCCAATCTCTGCCAAACGTTTCTTAAGCTCAGCAGGTTTGTCTTCTCCCGTTGTGCCAATGAAATCAATCATCTGCTCTCCCTCTTCAAATGTTTCAACGAGCACCTAATAGTATGAAATAAATAACTATAAAGGAGATTTTTACAATACAGATATTAAATAACAATGATAGAGGATAATATAGCTCTATAAGTTAATACTCTTATAAGACCCAACATCCTTTTTTAAGGTTAATTCTACTACAGAAAACATTCAAAATGATTCTTTAGATTTGATGTGTAGAATGTTTTTTTTCTTTTGATACCTATTTCTATTTTCACATCATATGAGGTTACTATAGATTACATGCCAAAGAACAAGGAAAGTCCACTTTTTGAAAAATAGTGATAAAAAAAGGATGACTAATTACAAAAAAATCCTCAAATCTTTTTACAACTAGCTTCCCTACCACAGTTCCGCTCCTTTACCTTTCTTGTAACATATGGTCGCAGTATTCTTGGAAATCTGACATAGGGATTATCGGCAAAATTTTCAGCAAACAATTCCAAATTTTCAGCTTCTAGTTTGAGATCGATCTGAAAAACAAGATCATTTCAGCAAACTCTCTGCCTAAAAGAGAAGGAAGAAATGACTTTATCCTAAACAAGGAATAAAACCTCAGTTGCATAGAAGAAAAACATAACTCACAAAGTTTTTGCCCTAATTGTAAAAAGGTTAGAATGAGAATGGAAACTTCACAGAGCATGGAATAAGTCTTTCTCATACACTATTCTAGAACAGTGACTTTGAAATTTTACTCTCATGTTTCAGAAAAAATATATAAATTGTAAAGAATAAAAGATGCCTACATGCACAATTATAACAACTCACCTGATATGACATCACCTCAGCAAATTCTTGTACACACTGAGGGAGGGAAAGCCACTTAAGAGGAGGATAAATTGCCGAGATAAAAGATGCACAGGCCTTCATAATCTTCAGATCTCTCCTAAAGATATTAAAGAATCAACCAATGAATAATAAATAATTAAAAGAAACTGCTTATGTGCACAACAAATAACTCAACTTGTATTTATTCTTGTGAATGAGTAACATGTGTCTTTGTCTTTGCATTAAGTCTTCATCATGATTATACATTATTATGCATTACCATAAACTGAGCATATTAAACGCAGTGTCTTCACGAAAATGTGGCGCTCACTATAGTGTTATTTTGTGATGTCTCTACACGCAGAGGCTCCACAAGTGCTTAGACATCTAGGAGTCATTTAGTAGATCTCGTAAGCGCTCCTGATTTCACCTTTCCTTGAGTTTTTAAGAAAAATTTTATTTTACAAATGCTATCGGTATTGATGTTGTTATTATTATTATAGCCATTACGATTTTTATAATGTTATTGACACTACTACTAGACATATACAGTAAAAGAATATTTCCAAAAATCAACGAAAAGGTTAAACAGGTGAGATATGCAGTACTAGTAACTGACTTATTAATGACTCAGTACTTGTGATGCCATCTGAGAGTAAAGACAATCAATCAATAAATTTACAGTGGGCATAGCAAGTATGTACACACCATCCCTGGTGGCATCAGGTTAAAATTGAAGAAAATTCACATACCACATTACAATAATATGATGCAATAAAAACTTCGAAACATACCGGAAACACGAGTAAATACCAGGGTGCAGAACCTTAACTGCCACAGGGACAAGGCCATCCAGGTCTTCTGGTGGAGCTTCTTCCAGTGGAAGGGACTTGTCATGCACACCTTCTTGCCACTCCTACGAATTGAGAAAGATTAATTTGCATTAGCTGACAACTGTTCTCAACAAGGAATATTTTTTCAATGAAATTCCCAAGCAAGAATAGAATGGTAAACACATGCAACAACACCACAGATTGCAAAGTCAATAGGAATACATTAATGAAAGACTGATGGTGCAACCACCTCTACTAATGAATGTTCAGTTGTGTCTTCAAAGGGTTCCTCATCAGGTTCCAGATCTGCTTGTCTTTGTTGATCTTCTTCAGTATTTACTAATTCGGCCACCAAATTTTCTGTTACTGTTAATACATCTACATCGGATTTACCTGAAGCATCATTCTCTGAAATCACATGTACATTTATGATCACTGCATAAAAAGCACAAATAAGACAATCTAGTAATAATAATCCAATTTCATGTAACATATAATGGCAACTATGTTTCATAATACAAAATTTCAGGAGAGTTTCAAGTAAACTCGGATATAAGGATTGTGCTTCGTGGCATGCAGTAATAAGAGTATGAGTCAATGTCCAAAGTTATCAGAGAAGATATTTCTTTGCCAGTGAAATGTGTCTTTGCCATCTTCCTTTTGGTAAGGTTAAAAATATGTGCACTGAAATAATAGGGGGAAACACGCTGTGTATTTGCTTATCATGCACAGTTGTAGTCAAATTCAACTTGAAAAAACAACAACTATCCAAGCTTAAGAAAATAGGTGTTTTCGGAGTGCAAATCGTGTACTGCATTTTAATTTTTCCCAGTGTCATTTCAACATTTATCTGATATATATATTTGGTGAATGTAGGTGGCTGCTGTGATACACACAAGAGGCTTGGCACTTAAAACAGTATTCAAATACCTGACTGAAAACTACTGGTTGTATCTTTACAATCTTCTTTGTAAAACTTTTCTAAAAGTTGGTTGTCTGAAGTAATTTCCTTAATCTTTTCAGCTTTCTTTTCTAAATCTCTATCAAGCACTATATCTAATTGCTTTTTTCTGTTAACCACTGCACTTGCACAAATGTCTAATATTTGCTCATTCTCCTTCATAATTCCAGTGTTTATTTCGACTAATTCCTTCCCACTTTCATCAACACTTGATTCAACTACAAACTCTTTATTACCTTTTATCATCCCTGTTTCATTATTCTTCACACGTTTCTCTCCATTTTCAGGGTCTACTTTCGACATTTCCTCTTTCTCCTTTTCCAAAACTACGTCATGCAAATCTACGTTTTGCTCTTCCTTCTCTATACCTGCTCTCCTCCGCTCCTTTTCCTCTGCTTCTCTCCTCATCTGGTCTCGCTTCTCCCTCCATTCTTCTATTATCCTCTTCTGCTTTACCTCTTCTCCATCGTCTAAGCCCAATAAACTCCTGAATCCTATGACATGCATACCTAGAATGAAAGAGCAGTACCTTCTCAATAACAGCAACTTTAAAGGCAGTACTTTGCATGTGTATCAATCTCAACTGCTAGAACCACAAACTCAAACGCTCCCTCACCTTCAAATGAATCAGAAACATCATCTTCCATTTCAGATAGAATTTCAGTGAGTATTTCTTCATCTGTAATGGCTTCTGCAGACATCCAGACCTTATAAACCTGCAAAGGTATTATCAATTTGTAAAAATTTTGTAAGACCATTGACAAACTTTAAGACATGTCTATGTATGTTTTGCTGAAATTAAAATGAGAACTATAGTATATCACCCACTTTTGCATTCCTACAACTGTTTGAAATCATATCACAAAACAAATTACTTGCATCTATGTTTTAAAAGATGTTATACACGAAACCAAATCTATGTGCAGGATCCCTGTACCCTAAAAAGAGACATGATCTTCCTGAATCACTTTGTTGATAAAAGTCTTGAAAAATAGGATGAAAAGGATGACAAGAAGATGAACAAGATGAAGAAAGAGAAGAGAAAGAAGATGAAGAAGATAATAAAGAAGACAGAAAGAATGAAATATGAATCAAATAAGAAAAAAAAGGAAGAGAAAGACAATGAAGAAGATAGTCAAAGTTACTGAGAAAAGTAACATATAAAAATCTAATCACATATATGAAAACAGTTCCTAAAAATATGATTCTAACCTGTGCAACACACCCAGACCCCACTGGGTTTCGGTTATTGTCAAACTTTACAAATATCTTCCTCCAGTCAGGACCAAAGGATTTTTTCATCATATATTTTGTGTACTTCCATGAGTGTGGTTTGACGCTTCTCTGGAGCTTCGCAAACTGGCGGCAACAGGAGTCTGGGAACAAGTCTCTCCGTGTTGAGGCCCACTGCCCTAGCTTGATCAGAATAGGTCCTGAGAATTCAATTCCTGAAAAGCATGTGTATCTATCACTCTAGTGCATTGTTCTTTTTAAATCAAATTATATATTTTTTCAACCATTATCATGTTACTGAGTTACAGTCAATTATAAAATGACTACAACAGTAAGAACTACACAAAATTAGCTGACTCTCTGTCTCACAAGAAAGCTTCTTTTATTTTCACATTTGATACCAAATTTAAACTCATAAAAGCAAGTGAAATTGATCAGTTTCTTATTCCAATTCATATGAT
>NC_091551.1:51293100-51305600 GCF_042767895.1 Penaeus vannamei
ATTGGCTATGGTAGTTCCTAGGTACCACCAATAGTGCACTGATTTTGATGTTAGATAACTTCTCTGTGTGCAGTTTGTAGCAGAAATGTTATGAATGAAGAGTATCATAGGTCTTGTCAGTCTATTATTTTCATGTACTATTTTGTAGAATCATTTATAATATGTAAGTAAAATGTCACTATTGTATTATATATACAGTATTCATTTTCAGATGGTTCTACCACTTCTATGTTGTTGCAAGTTTAGCAGTAACTGCAGCTATAATACAAATGGGACTTCTATATATCAAAGGCGGCGCTTTACCCACTTGGGAAAAATCACTTTTTGATGTCCTTACCTCCCCAGAGAGAAAACCAGCAGGTGAGTGAATTTTGTTCCCTTACCATAGATGAATTCTTTTACAAAAATGCCTTTGATATCTTTATGGAATTAGAATATAGTAAGAAAAGGACAGCTAATTCACCTGTTACAAATCTGGTGATAAGGAGGGGAGCCAACAAGGCAAGCACTCCTTCTCTCATGTTACAAAGTTTAGAATATATAGCTGTTTATTAATTATATATTTCAATAGATTAATAAATAAGTAGATAAATAGATAGGTGAATGAAAAGATCAATTAATGAGTGAATAGGTAATATAATGATTAAGTATATATATTTTTGCATGTATATCACCCCAATCCCATGCCTGTTGTTGCTGTGAGGGGGCCTAGGAGACAGAGACTGGGACCCAGTGCTGGGGATCACCCTTGCTCAAAGCCTAAGCTCTTTACTCAACTAATTTTGCAGTCTTATTTCCCTTTCCGTTTCTTTTTCATCTCCACTTCCTAGCGTGTGAGAGCAGTGTTGAAAGGATGATGGGCGGACTTTGTGCCAGACATGAGTGGCCTGGGGGAACCATGGGCTTGGTATTCCCCCGTTTAATTGTTTAGCCCCTACCCCTCGAGGGGACCCTGAGGAATGGACGGTTTCACTTCCCAGCATACTTCAGGCTTACCACAGCCAGTAATGAAGATCCTCAGACCCCATACTCTCCTTTGACCATGACTAAACAGTGCTACTACTGCTCAGTGCCTACTGTCACCTCAATCAAGGCCAGATCATCCACCCAGTCATTACTTATGCTCCAGAAAAGATTCCTGCCCAGCTCATCCCTCCCTCAATATTGTACTGGAACTTTCTCCTCCCTAACAAACTGCCTTGTTTACAGCAAGGATTGGTCGGATTATGAAGAAGACCTATTCGCCTGCTTCATACACTAGGAAGTGACATAACACTCTAAGAGGTTTGTGCACTCATGGCAAGTCTTTTCCGTCACCCTGGCCTTTGCTCATGACGGCAATTTCGCGTTACCCAGCCTGCTGCCATTTTGTCTGATGATGGCATGTTCAGGTCACGTGGCCCTAGACCCAGATTTTTCCATGATGGGACAGTAATGTTATCCATACTGTAGGGGTTAATGTTTATATTGGCTGAGAATCCCTCTGTCTGACCATAGCAACCTTCCCCTTGTCAGTGTCAGAAATGGTGTATAGACCACCCTGCCAAACACAGCCTGTTACCCTCTGTGTGCCCAACCTGTTCATGATCGATCAAACTGCTCTGCACAGTCATACACATGTGCCAATTGTCGTGGCTCCCATAATGTATTTTATAGGGACTGCCCTGCCTACAAGTTTGAGTCTAGTGGCAATTCTCAGATTCAATCTTGGCCTCACTTTCTGTGAGGCCAGACAGGAAGCATGCAGATGAACTTTGTCTCTTTTCTTCCTACTCCAGTGCTGCCCTTCGCTCTGCCCCTCCCTCTCCATCCCAAAATTTTTCTACATCTTGCTCAGTATCTTTTCCTTATCCCACTTCTACCCCCTCCCTCTCCAAGTCAAAAGCACTATTCCAGACACTCCAATCTACCCCTCTTCCTCCTTGCCCAACTCATTGCACATGACAAGTGAAATGTTCGACCCCATATTCTACCACATCCTCTCTTCAATCAACCTCTCCCTCCATCTTTCAAACATCTGTTCCCTCTTCTCTCGTTCATATGAAAACCTTTGTTTTTTCAGACTTCCCCAAGCAACTCCACTTCAGAAACTCTCAAAGACATTTAAAACTATAAAATTATGACCAAAGATAACATGCCTACACCTCATTTGTCCTCAGATGTCTGCTCCCATTCCTACTACACTCAAAGTAACTGACAATATCCATCCTCCTCCTACTTATGTTCCCCCTACACCCCTTCCAACACATCCCATTCCCCTTGCTTCAACTGTCTCATCCTCCTTTCTTTCTGTATGATCCCTTCTGCTTCCCCCTGGATACACACGTGAACGTTTTTCACAATCCCCCCCCCCCCTTCCCTGCTTTCCCTCTTGACATTTTTCCTGAAACTGTGATCTAATCACCCGTACACCACCTTTCTCCTTTTACTAATCCTTACCTTACCCAATGTACATTCTTGCAGAATGCCACGCTTCTTCCTTTGACAACTTTGATCTTATCAGCCTTGTTAATCCTTGCCTTCCTGAAGTGTTATAAGACTTTTGATGTACAACACACTTAATCATCAACTAACTACCCTCTTTACCCTTTCACAGTTACAACTTTTTTTAGTGCTATATGGCCTTTGATGTCTTGCACTTATTTTGCTTTGTAACTATTAACCATTATGTATGTGTATATATCTCTATACATATTTATAAATAGCTATATAAACATATTGACTATGTATTGGCTTTTTATTTTCAAGATATGCACATATAGTTGACAATTTAAAATAAAGATTTCAACTCTTTCAGTCACCAGCACATCTGCAGCAATAGGACTGGTCTTACTAGCTCTCCAGATATATCGGCGACTGTATGAGAACCTCTTTGTTAGTGTTTTCAGCTCAGGCCACATCAATATTCTCCATTATATTGTTGGTCATACGCATTATCTTGGTGCTGTGACTCTACTCTTGGCTGAAGCACCTGGATTTGATGGCCAAAGTATGTATTTTATTAGTATTTTTCTTTCATACATTGTTGCTTATGCAGATCTATGCAGCACATTAGTACATGAATGTTTATATTATTGAATATGATCTTTAGAAAATATGGATATTGTATAGAACTATATTTTGCAGAGTTTGATGCTACATTTACCAGTGTGGAAATGTGTCATGTAATTGGTTGTATATTGTGTCTTGCTGGTTATGTTCTTCAGTTCTCCAGTCTTAATATATTGGCTTCACTGAGGAAGAATTCAGGTGAGTTTGCATAAACTTTTACTTATAATATGACAGGCAATAAATGAGGACAATAGTATTTGAACAGTAGGGAATAATTTTAGTGGTACATTAACTTTTCTAAGTGACTTCTTTAATTTGTATGGAATTTGGGAACTAACTGTAGATGAGATTTTACTCTTCAGTAAATCAGTGGAGGGTATGTTTTTAGTTAGCCCTTTTGTTATAAAGGAAAAGAAAAAAAAAGTAAAGGGGAAAAAAATAGAAAAGAGATGAAAAGGAATGAAAAGGAAACAAAAGCATAAATGAGGGGAATGAGAATGAATCAACAAGTCTGATAAAAATGAAAATGAAATTATATTTGGTTGCACCATAAGAATTTGTTTTCATTCATACCTTCTTAGTTATATAATTCTATGTGTTTGTGTTTGAGTGTGTGTGTATGTGTGTTTTCCTTGTGTGTTTATTTAAGATTATGGTAATTCTTAATCACAATATATTTCCAGGAAAGGCTGCCAAAGAAAAGCACATGATGCCGAGAGGTGGAATGTTTGATCTGCTGTCTTGCCCACATATGTTTGCAGAGGTCCTTGTATACGTGGGAATCACATTTGTTCTTTGGCGTCACACAGAGTGGCTTTTTGTCACAACTTGGGTCATTTGTAATCAGGTGAGGAATGATCTTTACGGAATACATGAAGTAAATATTATTATGGTAAAATATAAATGCTCTGACGTTGATTTGGAGAAGTCTATTATAACACAGAGGAAGAAATTATTGTTATGCTACTAATTTATGAATTATCCCAATACATTTCAGGTCCAGGTTGCAGTGATGAATCACAAATGGTATCGGGAAACATTTAAGGACTATCCTCTGAAGAGAAAAGCCATCTTTCCCTTTCTTTTGTGAGGATTCGAAGGCTTAAATCATGAAGTGTGTGTGGAAAAAAAAGATTGTTTTTATGTTGTATTTTATAATATTTTTTTTATGTTAATCTTATTGAAGAGGTATTTTGATATGAACAGTTTAACTATTTTGTTAATATTTGTTTGTAGAGATATATACAAAAAGGAGCAAAGAACAGTAATGAGTATCGTCTAATTACTCAATGGGCAATATATTTAGCTTTACTGTAACTAGATTTTAAAAAAATCATGGTTTCTAACATATATGTAAATGTGGCTGACATTAAAAATGTTACTTTAGTATCAAGCTTTTTCATGGTACCAAATATTACTTTACTGTTGGTGTGATTTTGGGGGTGAAGCTCAAACTGAAAAATAAAATAAAATAGTCTTTAGAACGAACTTTGTTCTGAATTTTCTTTCCTGACCTGGCATGATGCAAGGCTATAAAAAACACAAAAACAATTGTGGGTTCTTTAAAGGTTAGTTTCTGGTGTTGAGAATCCTGTTTATCTTTATTATTATTATTTTTGAAAGTTTATATATTTTTCTTTAATTCTTAAAAATTAAACAAATAAATTGGTCAAATAATAAATGTATAAATTAATAAATAAGAAATTCAAGTGAAAGCAATTTAAACATATTATGGTTTAAGAACAACTGACCACACTAAGAGAAAGTACAAACCAGAAATGTAGGGGAAATAAAGATTATTTTCAAGTGAACTTTTCTCTACTCCCTTAACTCCTTCCCCTTCCAACCTTTACCATATACTATACCCCATCAGCTCCCTATCTCGCTACCATATTACCCTCTAGTACTGTTCAACCTCTACCTTTTGCCTAATCACAAACTCATCCCTAACCCATTTTGCTACTATACTTTCCCATAGTACTATATGAAATTGATGTCTAGCACATTTATTTCTTACAGCCATTAGCCATTTCAGGTGGAATGACTTTGCAGCTTCAGAGTTAAGGAAATGAGTATCAAATAACTGATTTATGATATAGTGATGATTAACCCATTTAGTTGGTTTGACGTTTACCCATCCCCTTGTATTTCAATATCAGAATGAAGAAAAATGAATGTTTGGGTCAGCTTCAGTCTGCTGTGTCTCAAAGTGGCATGTGACTGACATCAAGACCGAATTATAAAACAAACTTCGTCCATGGTGTGGAAATGACTCCACTATATGCTGTCTGTATGGCCAAATTATGCATCACTAGAGGCCGTCCCTGGTGATTAAGTTATGGAATAAGGAAGAAAAATTGGAAAAAATGGAGAAAAATAATTCATGACACCTGCACATGTTTCTCAGCTAATTTTATATACTTACCTACTTATGGACTTGTATACAGGCCATTACCAAATTTTGAATATTATTGATATAAGATCAAGGGAGACAAGAACTAACAAGATTATTGCATTTTCACAGAATTGAAAGATGTTGAGTACTGTCAGTAAAACTACAAGGATAATGAGGAAAAACACAGAGTTGTAACTGGTATTAATTATCTTTACTTACTGCGAGTTACTTGTATATGTCTGTAACTTGTGTGCTATAATACCCTGACATCTCAAAAGAATACCTTACATAATGCAACCATTTTCTCCTTTGTTGCTTACGTCCTTTCCGCGGTTGCAACAGGAAGCACCTCACTATCATAAAATACAACCATCACAATACCTTAGTACTCTGAATATACCAGCCTATACCATGTGGTTAGTACTTACTGGCTGCTGCCAAGGCTAAAATGTTTTATTTTTTAATACAGTTAAAAGACATGCCCATTGAAAGAACCCAAAAGAATGAAAAGTCGGTGAAAGACCCTGGATAAGTAAACAGTAAAAGACCAAAGAAAAGAAATAACACTTTCTCCAAAGTTTGTACTGAAATGACTAGAACATGAAAATCACAAGCCTATATACCAAAAAGGGGAAAAAGCCTTAAGTAGAAAGTCTGCATCACAGAGTATACAACTGGCAAAATATCAATTACTGATGGCCTGTCAGCATTCTCAGTAAGCAGTTGCACAACTTATTTTTTTCTCTTCACAATCAACCTGGATCTTAAATCTAACCTGTTAAAACATCGAGGTACACAAACTAAAATTTCCTGAAACCTACTTTACACAGGCACACACACAGGATCGTGGATGAGGGTTTTACAGCTGGCATTTTTTTGGAACATGGATACTTTGCTGGAATGGTACAGGTACTGACTGCAAGCAGATGGAGGAGAGGATGTGGCATCTACTCTATTGACTTACAATAATCAATAACACACTTCTGAACCATGCATATCTTTTTACATGTTTGATTAATATAGTAGATCATATTGCACTCTATTTTTTTTTTTATAATATTATCACAATTGTTTTTCGGTGTATATTTATCCACAACAGGAAATACTGAAGAAGAAAGAGGCCTAAAAGTCTCTTGTGACTGCTTTGAGTCGACACAATGAATGAGAAGAGTTAATATATGTTGACAATTCCTTATCTTACAGTCACTTTTCCTTTTCAAATAGATATAATAGATTTGAAGGATGTTTCAATGAACTCTACACAATATATTTTATTTATTTGTCAATGTGGCCCCTTGTGTATGTTTATCTGCTTCTGTGTCAACATCTACAACTGCATCCGTCAATGTGATTGTATGCAATTATGTGTCAGTTTTTGAGCTTGTGTATTTGAAGCTGTAGCTATATTTCTTTGTGTGCCCATTAACATTTGTACATCAAAGATGTTCAACATAAATTTAAGAACTTACACACATTTACTAACAGTACAAATATAAAGATTAACAGCCAATTTCTGTCTTACTATTAGGTACAATTTGTTCACTTGCTGGTTTCTACAGCATTAATTTGTAAAATCAGAAGCTATAAAACTTAATGAGTTTATGCCATTTTGACCATATCAAATAATAATGATAAAAAAAAATCATTTCCAACCATGAGCATATCTCAATTAATCACTGTTAATGAAACATCACACTATTGATTCCTGGCACACACTTCTTCATTTCATCCACATATAAATAATGTAAAAGGCTAAGACAATATCTAGTCAGAAATAATCTTTCCGCTATATTTGCCACTATGTTCAGAATGTTTCATGCATGTTAGGGAATTCGTCTCTGTGTACATTTGATTAATAAAATCACACTTTCCACCAATCTAGGAAAATTTTCATTCAAATAAGTGCTCCTAATCTCACAGTCTTGTACTTCACTCAATCACTATTAAATACTCGTAATTTCATATACTAGGCCTCACATTTCTATCTAGTCACATTGCCTCACACTCCAACATATAACTTTAAAACCCCAATTCCCTTTTATCAAACTTACTAATCTCTTACACTGTAATACAGTCACATTTAAATTTACTTTACATAATACATACAATACTATGTAAGAACATACCAGTATCAAACTTATCTGATATTTCTGCTTTATAGATTTTAGCAAATTTCTATATGTAGCTAAATCTTCCATATAAAAAAAAAGGAAAACACAGTATTCTCAAGGGCTGCCAATATATACTCACAGATCCCTAAACGGTTATATAAACACGTGTGACCTATTTTGACATTAAGATGGACTGAATAAATGAGAAGCTAAGTATATCATTTCATGCTTAAATTTTAATGACAGATGGAATTGTATTTATACAAGAAAGGCCTGCCATTACTGTATAACCTAAGAGAACATTTTGATTTATTAAATCTAAAATTCCCTTTCATAATCCTTGTTTTAAAAGGAACAAAACCTTCAACCCACTGTAAATCTATGAAAAAAAGAAAAAAAGAAAAAAGAGAAAAAAGAGAAAAATGTATGAACAGAGTGCAGATGTGTACATGTGCATGTGTGTGTGTGTGTGTGTGTGTGTGTGTGTGTGTGTGTGTGTGTGTGTGTGTGTGTGTGTGTGTGTGTGTGTGTGTGTGTGTGTGTGTGTGTGTGTGTGTGTGTGTGTGCGCATGTGTGTGTGAGTGTGCGTGTATGTACATATATATATATATATATATATATATATATATATATATATATATATATATATATATACATATACACACACATATATATATACACACACACGCACATATATATATACATATATACCTATAAGTACACAGTATAACTATGTATATTCTATGGAATTAGAAAAAACAAACAAACAAAGAAACATAACAACATTCCATTGTTCATCGGGACAACCAAATCACGCACCATCAAAGAACCTTTCCGCCAAATCCAAAGCTAATCAATCTAAAATCCTGTGATTTTTGTGATAAATTTAGCAAGTGACACAAAAAGGAATACTGCAATGTGACAAACGATGCGGACCGCTTCTTTTACTATTACTCGGTTAACTCATTGGCAATTATTGTCATTCCGAAAAATGAATCAAAGTTTAAAAATTAAAGGATTAGATTGGGATGTATCAGGTTCCTGCTAATATGGTATGTACTAGCACAATAATGCTTGATCAATATTTTTCCTTTTCCTCAGAAGTCTTAGTTAACTGACGAAAAAAAGCATATAGAAGGGATGATTTACATAGAAAGCTTCGTAATGGCAGGTTGGGCCTGTAAGAGACGCATGGCTGAGTGTCAGACATTAATGAGGACTGATATTTGAGAGATCAATGCTCTATCAACTGAAATTTGGTACCTTTATAATACGTATATTATTGTTACTGACGTTATTACTATATGGAAATTACTAAGGACTCAAAAATGGGATTACTGTTCTGCGCTATTAAGAGAAAACTGACTGCAAATGTAACCATATTCAAATTAGTAACAGCAACTAACAAGAATGTATCATTTAAAATCATTCCTATACGTTTTTTTATTTTTTTTTTACTTGAGCACAGAGGCTAACAACATTTGAGGTAAAACTTTCCCATCTAGTTGCCTCTCGGGAAACTTTCCTAAGTCAACTTTGACTTTATAAATTTCACCAACATTGAGTATATCTAGAGCATAGATATTATTATCAATATGCTTTTTGTTCGTCCTCTTCTTACTTTTTGCATTTAGTCGACCTCAAGGGGACAGTCTACCTATTTCCTAATTTTTAGTTTTCTGGTAAATGTAGCTTGTGCTTTTCATTCTTATGAAATTCCCACAGGTAATCAAAAAAAGCAAGAAAGAAAGAAAGAAAAAGTCACACCACTAGTTTTTGAATCATAATAAAGTCAGTGAAAAAACAAAAACTTAGGCTAGAACAGTAACTTTCTGCTCGGAAGTGAAATGAGAAGCAATTTTTTGACATGGGAAGAGAGGATTTGGTTCACTTTATTCTAGAATACATGGTTTCCTCCATGGTGTTGTTTCCAATTTACATGTTATAGCTCTCCATAATTTTGCATTTATGAAAAAAAAAAAAAAAAAAAAAAAAAGTGGAAAGGAGGAACTTTTCCCACAGTATTCTACTATAAAATGGGCCGAGTCGCAACTTCTTATGTTGTAAACTACTTTCTAGTTTACTGAAAAAACAAAAATATCAAACATGATATTTAGAGAGGAATATATAAATGTCTGTAGGCTGTCCTAAGTCTGCAAAAGGGATAAGAGTATATATTCATACACAAAGTACAATGTAATAACCACTGTCTGGTAAAACAATGTATGATTTTCGGTGGGTAGGTTTGAACAGGTAAAGTTCTAGGCAGTTTTAACAGGAGGCAGGGTAGGGGGAGCTTAGCAAGCTCAGGGCAGCTCTTTGAAGGTTGAAAGTAATCAGATATACAAAAAAAAGAAAGAAAAGAAGAAAGTCAAAGCTTGTAAGGGAAAAAATAATTCTTACACACCAAAATATTTCTAAAAGTATATGACAATGGCATAAGCTTCGTGCAAAATCTTACAAGCTTCAAAACTTACATGACTTACGTTACAAAATATGACCAGAGCACTGAAGAAAAACCAGTTTTGGAAAGAAACACAAAATTCTTGATTTTAGGGGGTAAAGACAAAGGGGTCAAACACCCTTTAGAAATTCATGGGAGGCTGAACAAGCTTAGTGCAGGTAGATTAGGCTGAAAGTTATAAAAATGCATACGTCTCAATATTACCAAAACTAAAAATACTTTCCACAAGTTGGATAGACTGTCCCCTTATGTTATATTTTCTGTTGTGTTTAAAATGAGAATGACATTAAGAAGACACACTAGATGCCCCAAACATCATACACACAGATGCACACAGTTCCTGATACAGGAGGGGGGGATACATTTTCTCATTACCTCATAACTCAAACCTCTGATAAGAAAATAAAATAAGAAAGGGATGAAAAAGGATAAGACACAGAACAAGAAGAAGAATAAGGCAAAACAAAATCTTCAATTACATTCGATATAAAAACATAATTAAGAAAAGTCTTTTGGCAATTTTCTTCCAACCCTGAAACTGCAAAATCTACAAATCTATTGTCTTCCTATAAACTACTCATATAAAGATAAAGTTCTCTTTTACAATAATCTTTCCATAATGTAATAAACTTATATCCACCCATGTTCACTTATCCAGTGGAGTTTCTTTGTCTCTATGGCTTCTAACCATTGCGAATGGAAGTGGAGAGATCAGCAAAGTACGAGTGAGCCATCGCATCTTCAGCACTCATTCGAACTGCAGGATTGCAGATGAGCAGCCGCTGAAATGTGAAGAATAATATTAGTACAGTCACTAAATTTTTTTAGGTTTCTTAACCTGATACTGCTGGGGATGGCATGTACTTATATACCATGCCCACAGTGAGTTTAGTTTATTAATTGCCTTTACACATAAATGGCTCCACAAATACCAAGTCACCAGTGAGCCAATTACGAGTACTACCTTTCTCCCCTGTACCCTTTTCCTTGATTTCCGGATGTATTTTTTAGTATCTTATATTGCTGTTAGTAATAATAATTATAATGTCTATAAGAATTACAACAGCATCGACACTGATAGCATTAGTGAAAAAAATGTTTTATCCGCAAACTCAAAGAAAAAGGTAAAATCAAGTGAGGTAACATGGTCTACTAACTGACTTCTTTGTAGCTCAGTACTTGTGGACCTATCTATGTGCAGAGATATTTCACAAAACAATACTATAGTGAACACAAACTTTTCCCAGCACAAGTGGGTTAACCTATTCATATGAAATAAAACATAAATACATAAAAGAATATCCATAGCATACCAAATATTAATTAGATTTCATTCTTAATCTTCATTCTTAGAAAAGATAATTTTAGAAAAAAAAAATCTAAACAATTGGATCCTGATGCCTCACCGTCATCGTGTGGCCCAAAATACGAGCGTTAGGCTTACTTGAGCTGCTACTCTGACAGGTGTGTGGCTTGTTTGCCAGGTGCACACAACACTCATGTGCAGTAACTAAGACTCCATGCCTCACCTTTGCAATGTTATTTTCTCTTTTTCTGCATGTGTTTTTAGCTTTATGCCATTTTCCAATATCTATATTTGTCATTTGACTTGCTTTATCCACATGGTAATAGACTGCTTTCCTTTCATAGACTCCATATCCTCTCTCTAGGTAGTCTACAACTCAGAGCAATAATATTAAATGTTCTGCCTCCCAAAATAAATCACAATTTTCTGTAAGTCTGTTGTCAGGTCAGGAAATCAACAATTACTTTTTAGGTGGAAATGGCTCTGAATCCAATTAATTATTAAGGGTTATCAGTGGGCTAATTATTGCAAATTGCACATCTGCTTTTCATTCTCTGGACCAGTGAGAATTTTAGCTTTAGATAATACTACTATTCATTGCTGAGTAACTCACTTATAAAGAAAAGCTTATATTCATACTGAACATACTCTTCATGGTAGGTTTATCTCTAGGTGTATTTTGGTGTATTAAATCAGGTATAATTCATGCCACATTCAGAAAGTACAACCTCATGGGCAGGCGCAGTCTGGCCTAGGTGGCAAAGTAGCGATCGCCACCCGGGCCCTCTGATATGTAAGGTAAAGAAAAATTAAGGGCTCTTTCCGAGAAAGCTGGAGAAGTCAATTTACATAAACTTTGTGCATTTATTTATGTATCTATTCACGTATTAATTTACATATTTAATGTGATTCCTTTATTAGTGGGTGTAGTTAAAATAATCTTATCTGGCGCACCCTGAAACGGACCGTGCAATTATGATGCCAGACTGCCCCTACTCATGGGGTATGATAACTGACAGGGACCATGGTCATGGAATGGTAGAAAAATACCTAGTGTACCCAATGGGTTCAACAGTAATTGGTAATTCAACACACAACTTAGACTTTTATGAGTCATCAATCTTCCATATTCCACAATTCACAAGCATTCAACTCATTTGTATTCTAATGCCT
>NC_091551.1:51310600-51333100 GCF_042767895.1 Penaeus vannamei
ATTTGATTAAATGATAATTGTTGATATGGTGAAGTTCCTTGTTTAGGGAATTTCGTGCCACTCAAATTCTTTATAAAATACGTCACTGTTTTCATTTCATATATATTCCTTTCACTTTTGATTTATAAAGAATCCTAACATGAATGTCATTAAAAAACAATTTAGTTACTGAACTCCCTTAACCATTTAATATGAAAAAGTATTATAGAAAGTACATAAAACATTAAATCAATGATTCCTGAAAATCATACTTAGAATTTCGGATTAAACCGGCCATGGCTTGTTTAACTTGCTATTTCACGTATTTATCCACTTACGTTCTCGTTGGAATTATAGAATAACAAACGATAACAGTATCTCAAGACTAGAGATATAAAGGGTGCTGATATATATAACCGGAAGCCTTAAGTATATGAAATTACTCCTCGATTTCAAATGACTTCCTCGTTTGTTTATTAAAGAATAATGTCAGGTGTTCGCGCAGAGAGAATTTTCAAATAAATGAGCCAGGTTTTATTTATTTTCACAGTACTTTACATTTTTTTTTTTTTATCATCTGACTTTACTGAATTATTTGATAACCAAGAATCTTGTAATCAGAGTATTTATACCTGTGTATATATGCAACACACACACACACACACACACACACACACACACACACACACACACACACACACACACACACACACACACACACACACACACACACACACACACACACTCACACACACACACGTACACACACGTTATATTTGCATATTTTACAGTTTTATCTAACTCTCATGGGAGAATTGTGAGTGCTATAATAGAAGTAAAATGCATAACATAACTCGCAAAACGTTCATAATGATATGAACAAACGAAGACCCTAAACATTACCCGTTCACATCAAGACCACGAGACAGGGTGCTCCTCCACTCATTCCAACGGCACCTTTTAGACCATTCCACTGATGTCTCTCGGGTATCCAGATAGTGGCCCTCGGATATGCTCACAGCGCCTCCGTCAGCAGCTCCAGTAGTGCGCCACTGTGTAGTTCCACTGCCCCCCCCTCCCCCCCCCCGCCCTCCACCCGTCGGCTGTTCCAGTTATACTCCCTCAGTCATTCCAGCAGCGTCTTTGGCTCCTTCAGTAATACCCTTTTCGATGTCATATGACGATGTAAGACTTTGGGTCTGAAACTGATTAAACGGGTGTAAAGGTCAAGGTATTCCACAAGGACCCTGTGTATGTCCTGTGTGTTATGCAGATAAAAATGCAGTATCTATGGATTTTCAAATCGTTCTGCTCATTCCTCAAAGACAGATTTTTGAGTTTACAAACATAATGCCATTTACATTTTTCTCTGAAATTTCATCGTTCGCTTTCTCGCAGCCAGACTTTTGGATTCCCTTCCTACGGTCAAGTATTTCAGTGCATTCAGTTATATCTGATCATTACATTTCACTGCACACATGTATATATATATATATATATATATATATATATATATATATATATATATATATATATATTTTTTTTTTTAAGAGACAGTTCCAGATTATGCCTTTCGGTAACTCAAGCAGCGATAGTATAGACAAAACTATCAATTCGGTTACAAAAAAGAAAGAAAGAAGGAAAAAATAATAGTAATAAATATTTTGAATTCATAATAAAAATATGTAAATATATACAAATATACATGCTCGTATATATATAATTGTATGTGTCTATACACTATACATATGTATACACATACATACATACATATATATATATATATATATATATATATATATATATATCTGTGTACATATATATATATATGTATGTATATCTATATACATGCATATATGTATATACATCTATACACACACACACAGACACACACACAGACACACACACACACACACACACACACACACACACACACACACACACACACACATATATATATATATATATATATATATATATGTGTGTGTGTGTGTGTGTGTGTGTGTGTGTGTGTGTGTGTGTGTGTGTGTGTGTGTGTGTGTGTGTATGTAAATATATGTATAATTATGTATATATATATGTATATATGTATATGTATATATATATATATATATATATATATATATATATATATATATATATATATATATATATATATGTATGTGTGTGTGTGTGTGTGTGTGTGTGTGTGTGTGTGTGTGTGTGTGTGTGTGTGTGTGTGTGTGTGTGTGTGTGTATGTATGTATATACGTATATATATAATTGTATATATGATTACATTTATAAGTATATATATATATATATATATATATATATATATATATATAATGTATATATATATATATATATATATAATGTATATATATATATATATATATATATATATATATATATATATATGTATTATATATATCCATATATATGTATATATACATACAGAGGGAGAGAGAGAGAGGGATATATAAGTGAGTAGATATAGGTAAAATGGGTATTGCAGTACAGAGAAAGTACTGGCCACAAGGAAGCACATAAACAACAGCTCATTATCAAAGGCAATCAGCAGAGAGCAAAATTAAAGACACAGGGGCGTCATTTCAGCTTTTTTCTGGGCGTGTGGCAAGGTGAGCGAACGGAGGGAGAATAATCACTTTCTGGCGCGTCGCGTGCTACCCCGAGAGGAAAAAAAAGAGAAAAATTAGCTAATCTAGAACTGTTATGCTACGGCTAGAGAGATAAGGGTGAAATGTCGGTAAGAAAGCGTGGGAGAGTGGCCCTTAGGTAGGTTAAGGGGGGGGGGGCAATCAGTCTTGGGGGGGGGGGGTGCAATTGCTCTTATATAAAATGGTAAACTATAGTAATATTATTAAGACGATAACTGTCATTTCGGATATATTTGTGAATCAGTGTCAAGTGTTTTCATTACTGATTCATAATTCGATATCGCTTAACACTTTCAAAGGAATTTATCTGCTATTTGTGCTCAACCTTTCTTGGACAGGAAAAAAAAATAAAAATAAGAAAGATGTTAGAGGTAACTTACGATGGATAACGAAAAATCTAGATGGAGATGAACAGGTCATACAGCTTGAGCACAGAATAGACCGACTTTTATCATCAATAGCATCTCTTCTTAATGAAAAAAGAAGAAAAAAAATCGTTATTGATAGAATTGTACCGAAAATTTATTCCGCTGGTTTGCAGGTTTATCTGAGCTTCATGTTAAAAAAAAAAAAAAAAAAAAAAAAAAAAAAAAAAAAAAAAAAAAAAAAAAAAAAACATTGTCAATAATGCGTTTTGCTCTACTACCTCGATGATGTTTGTTTCAACTTTTTTTTCTCATTAATAAACATATAGATTCTGGGAGATGAAATAACTCGCCTTTGAACATTTGTATTGATCTTGTGATTAAGGTTAGATCCCCCCCCACTCTGATAGTCAAGGAGGTTAATTTTTCATTCTTGTATCGGGAAAAAATCCCCGAAAAAACGGTAAATAGGGGTGTTTTAACCGCCATTTTCCCTTCCAACACGGAAAATAGGGATATTTTTTCAGGTGTTTCCCTTCCCTGGATCCCTTCCTTTCCCGAAAGATTTTCAAAAGCCAGCTTTTTAAACAACCCAGTTAAGCCCGGTCTCTGCGCCGTGCTTTTCGTGTCCTTTCTGAAGCGGAAAAGATAATGGGGTCCGTCAGGATGTTGGTAATCGTGTCATTTCCCTCTCCATCATGCACCATGTAGTCGAGCAACTCACTCAAGGCACTCAACTCCGGATCAACTCCCACTCTCCGCTCGTGGCTCAGTCGTCTCGGCAAAGAACAACATGGCTCCCGATTCACGAGGTGTGCAGCGCGGACGCCTGGGCCAGCATCTTCCCATTTCAGTCATTGTGACTAGCACAGGGCTGGGTACTTGTAAGATTTGCAAGTACAAATTTAACCATTTTACAAATGGCAGATTTTAACTGCCAATAGTTAGAAAATTTGTACTCACAAAGCCCAACAGGATACCCAACCCTGCTAGCAGTCCCCATGCCCAATGAATTGGCCTGGTGGCATGTATCACCTAACCCTTCCTTTAGGGGTAAGCATCCAAGACTCCCTTCAATTAGGGGGGTAAGGATCCAGTCCTTCCTTCAAATAGGGGGTCAATTTCCTCAGAAAAGCCCGCGAATAGGGGGTACAAAAATGGCCGTTTCCTTCCATTAGGGGGTGATTTCAAAAGTTGGGAACAAGCATATGTACCCCCTAAATAAGGGGAGTAGGGGGGGGGGCGGGGGTTAGGTACGAAACGTTTGTCAATGAGGAATTCGTAGGCTCGTAGCCCCAAAGACGAATGGAAAACTGTTCAACGAAATAAAACTTTTGTCGCAAAACTCTATGAATAAGTCACGTATATATCGTTTTTTTTCTGTCGTATTAACACAGTAATGTATTTTTGTCGCAGAAGAACAACTTGGCTTTCACTGTTTTGTTTCGTCAATGGAAAAATAAGTATCGACGAGCTTATTCTTTTTCGAATATTTTGTTTTTAATCTCCAACCGGAAATCAATAATCCGGACTTGGTATTCTTGTGGATTTATTCCAGTTAAATTGCATATTTAAAATGCAAAGTAAGTGAATCAAGTAACAGGAAAGGAAATAAAAATCACTTTATTTATCTCTCAGCATCTGTGTCTGTCTGCCTGTCTCACTCTCTCTCTCTTTCTCTCTCTCTTTCTTTCCTCCTTTCTTTCTTTCTTTATTTCTCTCTCTCTCTCTCTCTCTCTCTCTCTCTCTCTCTCTCTCTCTCTCTCTCTCTATATATATATATATATATATATATATATATATATATATATATATATATATATATACACATAAGTAACAGGAAAAAAAATAAAAATCACTTTATTTATACTTTTATTGATTTGGGTTTGGAAAGATACACGTAAATATAGAAAATGACTAATACATGTTTAAAGGTTATTTCAAAATATCTTGGGCATGTAATCCTTTATCTACATTTCCTTTGGTTATTTCCTTAACATGTTCGAGAAAAGATATATGGATTCATAGAAAAATCTACGAGGAGGTATGTTTAAATCTGAAACCTTAAATAGACCTATATGAGTTCGGAAGAAATTGTGGTGTGTTTCGTTCACCGGAAAAAGAAAAAAAATGAAAATAAATTCCGTTTTTTTTTAAATTTAAAAAAAGTAAAAAGAAAAAGAAAGAAAAGAAAAAATCATAACATATGAACAGTGCTTAATTTGTAATCATATATTTTTTTTAGAGATAACAATTACGATAAAACCAAGAAACAAAGAACAAATAAAAATCACAATGTTATTAGTGCTCTGCTCAAAAAAAAAAAAAAAAAAAAAAAAAAAATGATTTGCAGATGAAAATTTATTCAATTTTTTCCAATTTAAAATAGTACAGATTTTTCATAAGAACAGTGCTTGATTTATAATTATATTTTTTAGAGATGATAATCACGATAAAAAATCAAATTAGAATCACAAATCTCATGATATTAATATTCTGCTCAATAAAAAAAAAGTCTGATTTGCACATATTAAAGTTTAGCTTAAAGCTTATTATTTTATTTAAAAAAAATTGCTGTCTTTTACATTTCTATTTAAAAGTAATCACACATAAGCATAAACAAAAGCAAATATTCAATCATCTCAATCACAGAGTTCTGACATTCATCACACCACATAATTATCTTTACGAAAAAAAGGAAAAAAAATCACACCTATTTCTAATAATAAATTGAAGAGCAAAAAAAAAAAAAAAAAAAAAAAAAAAAAAAAAAAAAAAAAAAAATTAAAATCCAATCACTCTGTTTATATAAAATATACTGGCACGTTACCCTAATGAAATTACATTAAAGTCAATATCCTTAAAGATAAAGTTATCCAACGCTTCCCATACGAGAAACTTTACAGAAATTTATGAGTATACCTGCTTAATGCTTTAAAATCTGTCGTAATTTTATTTTAGGTTAATGATTTTAGCATTGTGTAAAGAAACCTTACACTTATGATCCCTTTTTCACTCGTATATGTAAGCTTATCTACAGTCGTTTAAATTAATAAGACTGAGTTTTGAGAACAGTTGATTTATAATCGGGGAAAAAAAAATTATACCTAAAAAAATTCCTCCAGAGAGTGTTCATTATCACTATGACTATTTATCTAGCTAGACACACATCATCATCACACAGTAACATCATTCACATCATTAGACACACATCATCATCACACAGTAACATCATTCACATCATTAGACACACATCATCATCACACAGTAACATCATTCACATCATTAGACACACATCATCATCACACAGTAACATCATTCACATCATTAGACACACATCATCATCACACAGTAACATCATTCACATCATTAGACACACATCGTCATCACACAGTAACATCATTCATTTTTTTTCACAGAAATTCGATACAGGGGGTCCTCGGTTTACGATTTACGTCTACGTCTCGACTTACGACGTTTCGTGGATACGACGCTAGAAATCGTGGACAGTATTTACAATTTTTCTTCCTTGTGTTCCTTTAGCTTTTAATCTTCATGTACGTCATAGAAGTGTCTTGTTAGGTTTTAGATTATGACTTTAATACGTGTGTACATACTGCATGAGCGTATGTGAGTGGCCGGTGCATATGTACGTACGCGCGTGTAGCACACTTACGTCAAAATTCGGGTTACGACGCCATCGTTGGAACGGATCTCCGTCGTAAGTCGAGGACCCCCTGTACTACGATCAATTTATTCACACTATATACTAACTTCTAATATTCTAGTCATGTTAGCTTCAAACAGACAGTCAACATTCAAACATATGTTGATATTTCCTTTTTTTAACATGAACCCAAGTTTAACAGTCAACTTCCTATAGAAAAATCAGGTCAAATTACTTTATAAAAAAAACATGAAGTCAGTTTAAAGTAATTTTCCTATATTCAGAAAATCAAAATTTCTTTTTCTTTTCTTTGAATATATGAAACCAAATCTTCTTTTTCCACATACACAAAAGTTGCACACATGCGCACACACCTATCTACATATCACACACACACACACACACACACACACACACACACACACACACACACACACACACACACACACACACACACACACACACACACACACACACACACACACACACACACACACACACACGCCCCTACGTCTCCCCAAACGGAAACGAAAAAGCAAAACGCAAAAAAAAAAAAAAAAAAAAAAAAAAAAACTCGCTTTTTCTCTCTACTTGGATGTCCCGTTATCAGCTGGTGACGTCATAGGGATGTGCACGCTGCTCATCTGGTGTTCCTCTTCTTCCTCCTCAATTATCCAGTATTTTTCGTCTTCGTAGAGATCGTCTGTGCGAAGTCTGCCCCAGATTTCGGCGCGGAGAAGGAAGCCTGAGGAATTTGGGGTAGAAATTGGTATTAAGAGAAAGTGTGCACGGGATTAGGGGTTGAAATTGGTATTATGAGAAAGTGTGCAAAGCCTGAGGAAATTAGTATTGAAATTAGGGGTTGAAATTGGTATTATGAGAAAGTGTGCAAAGCCTGAGGAAATTAGTATTGAAATTAGGGGTTGAAATTGGTATTATGAGAAAGTGTGCAAAGCCTGAGGAAATTAGTATTGAAATTAGGGGTTGAAATTGGTATTATGAGAAAGTGTGCACGATAATAGGGGTAGAAATTGGTATTGTAAGAAAGTGTGCAAGGATTTAGGGGTTGAAATTGGTATTATGAGAAAGTGTGCAAAGCCTGAGGAAACAGGTGTTGAAATTGGTATTAAGAGAAAGTGTGCACGGAATTATGGGTAGAAATTGGTATTATGAGAAAGTGTACACGGAAATAGGGGTAGAAATTGGTATTGTGAGAAAGTGTGCAATGGTTGTATGTCTGTAAATAGTATAACAAGAACTGTATTGGGGGGAATTGTTGATTGGAAATAGTATAATGATAAAAAAACGTAAATAGTAGAAGAGGGTAGGCGAAGATAGTAGACTGTTTGATAACAAATAGTTTAATTGGGAACGTTGTGATTAAAAATATAATTGTACGTTACAGTAGTGAATAATAAATAGCAAATATTTCAATTTTTAATATTACAATAATATGAATAACTCAATGATAAAACATGGCAAACAATATTGCATAAAATGAGTAAATCCTCTTCTAAAACATTGTGAAAAAAGAGAAGAAAAAGGAAAAAACGGAAACAAACAAACAAAAAAAAACAAAAACAAACAAACAAACAAAAACAAAAACAAATAAACAAAAAAAAAACAAAAACAAATAAAAAACAAACAAACCAAAAACAAATACACAAACAAACAAAAACAAACAAACAAAAAACAAAAACAAACAAAAAACAAACAAACACAGAAAAAAGCGACCCCCTACAAATCCTGACCTGTGATGACCCCTCCGATGATGGCGATGGTCAGCGTGATGAGCAGTGCCAGCATCTGGTTCCCGGCCTGACCTCCTGCCGAGTACCCTGGGCCAGGCTCCAGATCGGGAAGGATGCCCTTGAGGCGAGCGAAGTCCTCGGTGCCTTCTGCAGGAGCGCGGTTCGGGAAGATCTCGTAGAGGCTGTGGGAGGGGGAGGGCGTGGTGAGTTTGTGTTGGGATATGGGGGGATGGGTGGGGTGGGGGTGGGGAGGGGGGGGGGGAGGGGGTGGTGAGTTTGTGTTGGGATGGCGAGGGGTGGGGTGGTGGGGGTGGGGAGGGGGGGGGGGAGGGCGTGGTGAGTTTGTGTTGGGATGGGGGGGGGGGAGGGCGTGGTGAGTTTGTGTTGGGATATGGGGGGATGGGTGGGGTGGGGGGGTGGGGAGGGGGGGGGAGGGCGTGGTGAGTTTGTGTTGGGATGGGGGGGGGGGGGAGGGCGTGGTGAGTTTGTGTTGGCATGGGGGGGGGTGAGTTTGTGTTGGGATGGGGGGGGGCGATTAAGCGTTGGGATAGGGGGAGGGCGTGGTGAGTCTCTGTTGGGATGGCGAGGGGTGGGAGGGGGTGGGAGGGGGGGAGAGGGCGTGGTGAGTTTGCGTTGGGATGGGGGGTGGGGGGGGGAGGGCGTGGTGAGTTTGTGTTGGGATGGGGAGGGGGGGAGGGGGTGGGGAGGGCGTGGTGAGTTTGTGTTGGGATGGGGGGCGGGGTGAGTTTGTGTTGGGATATGGGGGGGCGGGGGGGGGCGTGGTGAGTCATGGGGAGGGGGGGAGGGGGTGGGGAGGGCGTGGTGAGTTTGTGTTGGGATGGGGAGGGGGGGGGAGGGGGTGGGGAGGGCGTGGTGAGTTTGTGTTGGGATGGGGGGGCGGGGTGAGTTTGTGTTGGGATATGGGGGGGCGGGGGGGGGCGTGGTGAGTCATGGGGAGGGGGGGAGGGGGTGGGGAGGGAGTGGTGAGTTTGTGTTGGGATGGGGAGGGGGGGGGAGGGGGTGGGGAGGGCGTGGTGAGTCTGTGTTGGGATGGGGGGCGGGGTGAGTTTGTGTTGGGATATGGGGGGGCGGGGGGGGCGTGGTGAGTCATGGGGAGGGGGGGAGGGGGTGGGGAGGGCGTGGTGAGTTTGTGTTGGGATGGGGAGGGGGGGGAGGGGGTGGGGAGGGCGTGGTGAGTCTGTGTTGGGATGGGGGGGCGGGGTGAGTTTGTGTTGGGATATGGGGGGGCGGGGGGGGCGTGGTGAGTCATGGGGAGGGGGGGAGGGGGTGGGGAGGGCGTGGGTAATCTTATTTGATTGATTGAGACTACATATGTACGCATGGACTCCTGCACATACACGCTTATAAACACACGCACAGGTGCAAGCATAATACTTTTTCTAGAGAAAAATATATATACACACACACACACAAACACACACACACGCACACACACATACACGTACAAAACGTCCTTTCCATCCACTTAAACAAACAAACAAACAAACAACGCAAAAGCCCTCCCACAAAATATATAAAAAACCACGCCCCTCCTCTCCTAAAACCACGCCCATCCTCTCCTAAAACCACGCCCCTCCTCTCCTAAAACCACGCCCATCCTCTCCTAAAACCACGCCCCTCCTCTCCTAAAACCACGCCCATCCTCTCCTAAAACCACGCCCCTCCTCTCCTAAAACCACGCCCCTCCTCTCCTAAAACCACGCCCCTTCTCTCCTAAAACCACGCCCCTCCTCTCCTAAAACCACGCCCCTCCTCTCCTTAAACCACGCCCCTCCTCTCCTAAAACCACGCCCCTCCTCTCCTAAAACCACGCCCCTCCTCTCCTAAAACCACGCCCCTCCTCTCCTAAAACCACGCCCCTCCTCTCCTAAAACCACGCCCCTCCTCTCCTAAAACCACGCATTTCCTCTCCTAAAACCACGCCCCTCCTCTCCTAAAACCACGCCCATCCTCTCCTAAAACCACGCCCATCCTCTCCTAAAACCACGCCCCTCCTCTCCTAAAACCACGCCCCTCCTCTCCTAAAACCACGCCCATCCTCTCCTAAAACCACGCCCCTCCTCTCCTAAAACCACGCCCATCCTCTCCTAAAACCACGCCCATCCTCTCCTAAAACCACGCCCATCCTCTCCTAAAACCACGCCCATCCTCTCCTAAAACCACGCCCCTCCTCTCCTAAAACCACGCCCATCCTCTCCTAAAACCACGCCCATCCTCTCCTAAAACCACGCCCCTCCTCTCCTAAAACCACGCCCCTCCTCTCCTAAAACCACGCCCCTCCTCTCCTAAAACCACGCCCCTCCTCTCCTAAAACCACGCCCCTCCTCTCCTAAAACCACGCCCCTCCTGCCCTAAAACCACGCCCCTCCTCTCCTAAAACCACGCCCCTCCTCTCCTAAAACCACGCCCCTCCTCTCCTAAAACCACGCCCCTCCTCTCCTAAAACCACGCCCCTCCTCTCCTAAAACCACGTCCATCCTCTCCTAAAACCACGCCCCTCCTCTCCTAAAACCACGCCCCTCCTCTCCTAAAACCACGCCCCTCCTCTCCTAAAACCACGCCCCTCCTCTCCTAAAACCACGCCCCTCCTCTCCTTAAACCACGCCCCTCCTGCCCTCAAACCACGCCCCTCCTGCCTCACCTGGGCCCGTAGGTGTCCTCGGAGGCGAGGGCGGCGGCGACGCAGCCGATGATGCCGGCCAGGATCGCAGGCATCCCGTGGAGGTTGTGGACGCCGCAGGTGTCGTGGATCCGGAGGCGGGAGGCCAGGAACGGCTGCGGCGGAGAGAGGGGTCAGATTTAGTCTACGGTTTTTTTGGGGGGTCAGATTTTGTCTACGTTTTTTTTTCTTTCTTTTTTTGGTCAGATTTAGTCTACGTTTTTTTTTTTTTTTTTTTTTTTGGGGGGGGGCAGATTTAGTCTACGTTTTTGGGGGGGGTCAGCTTTAGTCTACTTTTTTTTTTTTTTTTTTTTAAGAAGAGTCATATGTATGTACATATGTATAGGCACACACCTACACACACACGCACACATATATATTGTATGTATAAGCATTTATTTATAATGAAAAAGAGAGGGAAAAACAGCTTCGAAATATGCAAGTCTACCCCAGTCCCTTCCGCTCCTAGACCCCATTTTCTATGACAGATCGCACTTATCAAAAAATCATCAAATTCCAACCTAGATGCAGATGCTGATAAGGATCACCAATAAAGCATAATCAATGGTATCCTGGACCATAAGCTACCGACCCGCAAGATTTCACACCAGTCCGTCCGTAACGCATCCAAGTAATCCTACGTACCGCAACAGAGGGACTGCAACAGGAACAACGAAGGGAAGAACAAGAAAACGTCAACGAAGGGAAGAACAAGAAAACATTTATGCTTCATCAGGGCATATATTTCCTGTCCTGGTGAAGCAATAGCGAAAAGGCCTTCGGTATATTCGTGCGTTTTCTCGTTCTTCCCTCAGTTGTTCCTGTTGTAAGTTGTTCGACATGACTTCCTAGATGGCGAGATCGATTTCCTTCGTCGTTCGTTCTCCCAACTCGGCTACCCTCGCCATGTTCTCGACGTCGCGTTATCCCTCTCCCCTCATCGTCCCTCTTTTCCTCTAGATCCCTCCTTCCCTTATCCTCCTCACCGTGAGATAAGCGTTATCCCTCTCCCCTCATCCTCCCTCTCTTCCTCTAGTTCCCTCCTTCCCTCATCCTCCCTCCCTACCTTCCTCCCTTCCTCTAGATCCCTCCTTCCCTTATCCTCCCTCCCTTCCTCTAGACCCCTCCTTCCCTCATCCTCCTCACCGTGAGATAAGCGTTATCCCTCTCCTCTCATCCTCCCTCTCTTCCTCTAGTTCCCTTCTTCCCTCATCCTCCCTTCCTCTAGATCCCTCCTTCCCTTATCCTCCCTCCCTTCCTCTAGATCCCTCCTTCCCTTATCCTCCCTCCCTTCCTCTAGACCCCTCCTTCCCTTATCCTCCTCACCGTGAGATAAGCGTAACCGACGACCGAGATGGTGGCTGCAAGCATTCCGATGAGCATGGCGCCCCACGGATGGATCATCAGATCAGCTGCTGTTCCAACGGCCACACCTCCCGCCAGTGTGCTGTTCTGAATGTGCACCTGAGGAACACAGACGGGTGGGTATATGATTAGTCTTTGTTTGTATGTTGGATAAAGAGAGAGAGAAAAGTGAGGTTGGTATATATGATTTGTCTTTGTATGAATGGATAAAGAGAGAGAAAAGAGTGGGGTTGGTATCTCGTATCTGGAACGGTTTAAAATCGATGTAATATCAACGAATGTTCAACTCTTCTCATTCAGAGAGAGAGAGAGAGAGAGAGAGAGAGAGAGAGAGAGAGAGAGAGAGAGAGAGAGAGAGAGAGAGAGAGAGAGAGAGAGAGAGAGAGAGAGAGAGAGAGAGAGAGAGAGAGAGAGAGAAAATTACAGGTCTTTCAACAAACCAAACCAGGATAAAACAAAGTAAAATAACATGAACGTTCTTTCTCTCTCTCTCTCTCTCTCTCACACACACACACACACACACACACACACACACACACACACACACACACACACACACACACACACACACACACACACACACACACACACACACATACACACACATAACAAATCCTCACCATATTGAATTTCTTTTCTTTGTCAACCAGGGAGGAGAGAGCGAAGGTGGTGAGTGTGCACGAACAGAGGGTGATGTAAGTGTTGATGATGGCGCGGTGTTGGTCATCCCCCGGGGCGGCGCCGCTGTTGAAGGAGGGCCAGTAGAGCCACAGGAAGACGGTGCCTGCAAGAGCAACACAGGGGTGAGAGGGAGCGACGTGGATAAGCGGTGGGGATAATGGCAGAGGAGAATAAAGGCAAGGACACATTCCTTTAAGTAAGCATACGTAAATGAAAATGAATAGAGAGATGGAAAAAAAGACACACATACACATACCCAACCACACACACACACACACGCCCAACCACCCAAACAAACACACACACACACACCCAGCCACCCAGCCACCCAAAAACCCAAACACCCAACCACCCAAACAAACACACAACCACACACCCAACCACCCAAACTAACACCCATACACCCAACCACCCAAAACCCCCAAAACCCAAACACCCAACCACACACGCACACAACCACCCAACCACCCACACACCCACACACCCCCACAGAAAACCAGAGACCCTATAACCCCTCACCGATCATGGCGAACATATCCGACCTATAAGATGACCCTTCCTTTTCCGTGCTGTGGTCTTCCCTGTAGAGGACGAAGCTCACCGCCAGGCCGAAGTAGGCACCGAAGGCGTGGACGAACATAGAGTCACCCATGTCGATAGCCTGGAGAGAAAAGGGAAAAAAAGGAGGTTTTGTGTCATTTTTTAAAATCGATTTTCAGGTTATGATTAAGGGATAGGATGGAGAAGAGGGAGAAAAGGAGGTTTTATAAGTCATTTTTGACCGGTTTTCAGGTTATGATTAAGGGATAGGATAGAGAAGAGGGAAAAAAGGAGGTTTTATGTCATTTTTTCAGGTTATGATTAAGGGATAGGATGGAGAAGAGGGAGAAGAAAAAAGGAGGTTTTATAAGTCATTTTTTTATCGCTTTTCAGGTTATAATTATGTGATAGCGTGAATAGAAAAAAAAAGAGGTTATATATGTCATTTTTTTTATCGCTTTTAAGGTTATAATTAAGGGATAGGATGGAGAAGAGGGAAAAAAGGAGGTTTTATAAGTCATTTTTGATCGCTTTTAAGGTTATGATTAAATGATAGGATGGAGAGAAGAGGGAGAAAGAAAAAGGAGGTTTTATAAGTCATTTTTGATCGATTTTCAGGTTATAATTATGGGATAGCGTGAATAGAAAAAGAAAGAGGTTATATATGTCATTTTTTTTTATCGCTTTTAAGGTTATAATTAAGGGATAGGATAGAGAAAAGGGAAAAAAAGGAGGTTTTATTTGTCATTTTTGACCGGTTTTCAGGTTATAATTAAGTGATAGGATGGAGAAGAGGGAGAAAGAAAAAGGTTTTATTAGTCATTTTTGATCGCTTTTCAGGTTATAATTAAGGGAGAGGATGGAGAAGAGGGAGAAAAGGAGGTTTTATGTCATTTTTGACCGGTTTTCAGGTTATAATTAAGGGATAGGATGGAGAAAAGGGAGAAAAAAAAGGAGGTTTT
Source organism: Penaeus vannamei (assembly GCF_042767895.1). NCBI lineage: Eukaryota > Metazoa > Arthropoda > Malacostraca > Decapoda > Penaeidae > Penaeus > Penaeus vannamei. The sequence goes on from NC_091551.1 coordinate 51,325,251, forward strand.
ATTTGTCATTTTTTATCGCTTTTCAGGTTATAATTAAGGGATAGGATGGAGAAAAAGGAAAAAAAGGAGGTTTTGTAAGTCATTTTTTATCGATTTTCAGGTTCATCGCCCTATGAGGTAATGATTATGTGATAGCCTAGAGAAAAGAAGAAAAAAAAAAGGTTTTATAAGTCATTTTTATCGCTTTTAAGGTTATTATTAATTGATAGGATGGAGAAAAAGGAAAAAAGGAGGTTTTATAAGTCATTTTTATCGCCTTTCAGGTTATGATTATGTGATAGGATGAGGAGAAGAAGAAAAAGGGAGGTTTTACGTCATTTTTTATCGCTTTAAAGGTTATGATTAAGTGATAGGATGGAAAAAAAGGAAAAAAGGAGGTTTTATGTAATTTTTTATCGATTTTCAGGTTCATCGCCATATGTTATAAGTGATAGGATGAAGAGAAGAGGGAGAAAAAAGTTTTTATGTCATTTTTTATCGCTTTTCAGCTTATAATTAAGTGATAGGGGGAAAAGAAAAAGGAAGAGAGGTTATGTGAGTAATTTCTTATCGCTTTTCAGGTTATAATTAAGTGATAGGATGAAGAGAAGAAGAGAATAAAGAGGTATATAAGTCATCTTTCATCACCTTACGAGATAATAATTGTGATAGCATGAATAGAAGAATGAAAAGAGGATATTTAAGTATTTTTTATTGACCGACGAGGTAAGAATCTGATAATAGAAGAAAAAAGTTTATACGAATCATATTTATCGGAGTAAATGGATAAATAGATAGACATGTGTCTAAAAAGGTCGTTTCTTTATCGACCTACGAGGGAACGTGTTTTCTCTCTCATATGCAAAAAAGAAGAAGAAAAGAATAATGATAATAATAATAATAATAATAATAATAATAATAATAATAATAATAATAATAATAATAATAATAATAATAAGAAGAAGAAGAAGAAGAAGAAGAAAAAGAAATCGAAAAAAGAAAAAAAACGAAAAAAAAGAGAGAAGAAAAAGAAGAAGAAAGGAAAAAAAAAAAAAAAACAACAAAATAAGAAAGAAAGAAAAACAAATCACAACCTCACAACTTCACAACCTCGCTCACCCACCCCTAGGTACTGTCTGCCTATGACCTCATTGATGACGAAGATAGGGATCTCGATCATGGTCATGATGATCAGCTGTGTGGGCGTGGTCTTCCCCAGCACGGCGCCGAAGCTGATCAGCACCGCAGCCGCCGTGAAGTCAGCTGCTAGGAGGCTGTGCGAATGGGGGGAGAGGAGTGTGATGATGATGATAGGAATTGCGGCAGAGGAAAAAAAGTATATAAAAGGCTCTCTCTCTCTCTCTATCTCTGTCTGTCTGTCTGTCTGTCTCTCTCTCTCTCTCTCTCTCTCTCTCTCTCTCTCTGTCTGTCTGTTCGTCTCTCTCTCTCTCTCTCCCTTGTCCTCTCATCTTCACTCTTTCTCTCTTCTCTATCTTCGCACTCTCCATAAGTTCTTCACTTCCTCCTCTCTCTCTCTCTCTCTCTCTCTCTCTCTCTCTCTCTCTCTCTCTCTCTCTCTCTCTCTCTCTCTCTCTCTCTCTCTCTCTCTCTCTCTCTTTCTCTCTCTCTCTCTTTCTCCCTCCCCCCCCCTCTCTCTCTCCCCTCTCCCTCTATCTCTCTCACACACTCCCTCTCTCTCTCTCTCTCTCTCTCTCTCTCTCTCTCTCTCTCTCTCTCTCTCTCTCTCTCTCTCTCTCTCTCTCTCTCTCTCTCTGTCTCCCTCTCTCTCTCTCTCTCTCTCACACTCTCCCTCCCTCCTTCCCTCTCTCTCTCTCTCTGCCTCTCCTTCCCTCCCTCCCTCCCTCCCCCTCTCTCTGTCTCTCTCTCTCTTTCTCCCTGCCTCCCTCCCTCCCCCTCTCTCTGTCTCTCTCTCTTTCTCCTTTCTCCCTCTCTCTCCCTCTTTCTCTCTCTCTCTCACATCTCCCAACACACCCGACGTCAACATAACCCCCAACCAACCCCCAACTCACGCATTAAGATCGATAATAATCGTATTGTAGTGGAGATGGAAGAAGCCATTGACGAGGAGCGCCCACTGGAGGCACGTCGCCGCCACCAGGAAGTTGATACCGACGGAGGAGAAGCCGTACTTCTTCAGGAAGGTCATGAGGAAGCCGAAACCGATGAAGATCATGACGTGGACATCCTGGAACACTGGAAGAAGAAGGGATAGGGGGGTTAGATGCGTAGATTAGATAGGGTTGTATGGGATTGTGGGTGTTTGTATGTCTTTCGTTGTGTGTTTTTGTCATGAGGAAGCCGAAACCGATGAGGATCATGACGTGGACATCCTGGAACACTTGGAAGGAGAAGGGATAGGGGGGTTAGATGTGTAGATTAGAGATAGGGTTGTGTGGGATTGTGGGTGTTTGTATGTATTTCGTTGTGTGTTTTTTTTGCGAGTAGTGTTGTTTATTTCGGAGTTGTATGGTCTTGTAGATGGTTAGATAGGGTTGTATGGTCTTGTAGATGGTTAGATAGAGTTGTATGGTCTTGTAGATGGTTAGATAGAGTTGTATGGTCTTGTAGATGGTTAGATAGGGTTGTATGGTCTTGTAGATGGTTAGATAGAGTTGTATGGGCTTGTAGATGGTTAGATAGGGTTGTATGGTCTTGTAGATGGTTAGATAGAGTTGTATGGGCTTGTAGATGGTTAGATAGGGTTGTATGGGCTTGTAGGTGTTTGTATGTATTTCGTTGTGTGTTTTTGTCATGAGGAAGCCGAAACCGATGAAGATCATGACGTGGACATCCTGGAACACTTGGAAGGAGAAGGGATAGGGGGGTTAGATGCGTAGATTAGATAGGGTTGTATGGGATTGTGGGTGTTTGTATGTCTTTCGTTGTGTGTTTTTGTCATGAGGAAGCCGAAACCGATGAGGATCATGACGTGGACATCCTGGAACACTTGGAAGGAGAAGGGATAGGGGGGTTAGATGTGTAGATTAGAGATAGGGTTGTGTGGGATTGTGGGTGTTTGTATGTATTTCGTTGTGTGTGTGTTTTTTTTTTTGCGTGTAATGTTTATTTCGGAGTTGTATGGTCTTGTAGATGGTTAGATAGGGTTGTATGGTCTTGTAGATGGTTAGATAGAGTTGTATGGTCTTGTAGATGGTTAGATAGGGTTGTATGGGCTTGTAGATGGTTAGATAGAGTTGTATGGGCTTGTAGATGGTTAGATAGGGTTGTATGGGCTTGTAGGTGTTTGTATGTATTTCGTTGTGTGTTTTTGTCATGAGGAAGCCGAAACCGATGAAGATCATGACGTGGACATCCTGGAACACTTGGAAGGAGAAGGGATAGGGGGGTTAGATGTGTAGATTAGAGATAGGGTTGTGTGGGATTGTGGGTGTTTGTATGTATTTCGTTGTGTGTTTTTTTTGCGAGTAGTGTTGTTTATTTCGGAGTTGTATGGTCTTGTAGATGGTTAGATAGGGTTGTATGGTCTTGTAGATGGTTAGATAGAGTTGTATGGGCTTGTAGATGGTTAGATAGGGTTGTATGGGTTTGTGGGTGTTTGTATGTCATTCGTTGTGTGTTTTTGTCATGAGGAAGCCGAAACCGATGAAGATCATGACGTGGACATCCTGGAACACTTGGAAGGAGAAGGGATAGGGGGGTTAGATGTGTAGATTAGATAGGGTTGTATGGGATTGTGGGTGTTTGTATGTATTTCGTTGTGTGTTTTTTGCGTGTAATGTTGTTTATTTCGGAGTTGTATGGTCTTGTAAGTGACTGTATTTCGGAGTTGTATGGTCTTGTAAGTGACTGTATTTCGGAGTTGTATGGTCTTGTAAGTGACTGTATTTCGGAGTTGTATGGTCTTGTAAGTGACTGTATTTCGGAGTTGTATGGTCTTATAGGTGATTATATGTACTTCAGAGTTATATGTTTTTTGTGTATAATGATATTTGGAAATTATATGTTATCATATGTAATTATATGTATTTCGTTATATGGTCTTATGGATGATTATATGAATTTCGGAATTGTATGTTTTTGTGTATAATATTTATTTCGGAATTATATGTTATTTTATGTAGTTATATATATTTCGGAAATCATATGAAAAAGACAACGAGAAAGATAAAAAAGAACGATAAAGAAAAAGGGAAAAAGGAAGAAAAGGAAAAAAAAAAATACCCATAAAATAATAAAAATGACAAATAACTAGTCTAATTACAACAATAAAAACAAATTATATCTTTATAATAACAATCGTTTCCGTAGTGTAGTGGTTATCACGTGGCGGATATAAGTCTGCTTGTATTTTTTTTTTATGAATAACCGACAATTCCAGTGTCTATGAATAACCAACAAAATCCTGAAACATGCTTTTTCTAGAGAAAAATGTATATACATATACTTACATACACACATACATACATAGGTCTGACTTGAGAGGCTATGTAAACATTATGATTAGGAGACAAATAGTTCTAAACTAATATCAAAAACACAAGTGGTTGAAAACAACAACAAAAGCATAAAATATTAAATAACAAAAACATGGACGAAAAAGATGTTTGTAAATACTTCTTCGAGAAACCGAAACACTTGAAAATATATTTTTCAGCCTAAACCCTAAATGAATTAAATAATTTTTTTGGTTGTTATCAAGATTTTGTTAATAAAAGCAATCATGTGATATTTACTTCTCGTATGTAATTGTTCTTTTTTTTTATCAACAAAATATATAACCAAGCTAACAATCGTTTCCGTGGTGTAGTGGTTATCACGTTCGCTTCACACGCGCAAGGTCCCCGGTTCGATCCCGAGCGGGTATACATCATATTATATTTTATATGAATAACCGACAATTATGATGCCAATTTCCATGAATAACTAACAAATTTCTGAAACAAACTGTTTTTTTTTTTCCTAGAGAAAAATACATATTTTTATTTACTGACAGCAATTGTTATTTATTGATAAAGATAATAGCAATAACAGTCCTGATAACAGAAGAATTATGGGATTAACAACGATAACATGTTGTTTTTGACACCTTTTGTTAATTGTTTTTATCATTATGATTACAGTTATTACCTAGTTATTATCAATACATATTTTGGTCTCATTAATCGAAGCAAAGTGATATTTCTCGTTTTAATTTCTTGTAATTTTTTGTTTTTGTTTCGGAAAAAAACAGTGATTGATATCCATCTCCTGTCCTTGCAAAACACAAAAGTAAAAGTGTGTATTCTCTCTCTCTTTTTCTCTCTCTCTCCCTCCCTCCCTCCCTCCCTATCTCTCTCTCCCTCCCTCCCTCTCTCCCCCCCCCTCTCTCTCTCTCTCTCTCTCTCTCTCTCTCTCTCTCTCTCTCTCTCCCTCCCTCCCTCCCTCTCTCTCCCTCCTCTCTCTCTCTCTCTCTCTCTCTCTCTCTCTCTCTCTCTCCCTCCCTTCCTCTCTCTCTCTCCCTCCCTCCCTCCCTCCCTCTCTCTCTCTCTCTCTCTCTCTCCCTCTCTCACACATCCACAGGACACACACATCTTATTATATGAATGTATCTATGCATGTATGTATGGACGCATGTGTACATATTCACGAAAACAGTATCAGCTGATTTTGATGTACATCTGCTTCTGTTGCACAAAACGAAGCATGCAATCTGTCTGGTTCCGCAAGAAGGAAAAAGATGCTAAGCCACATTCCCACACACAAGACCTGATCAGAGAGTGATAATGATACTGCTATGATAGGGACAATGATATTGATAATGATAATGATACTAATGATATCAGGTATGATATTAATGATAGCGACAAAAAAGATATTTAAAAGGATAAATAGGATGATAAAAGAGGAAGATAAAGAAAGAAAAAATATATATACCCTTAAAATCATACACTCAAATAACTAGTCTAATTACAATAAAATGAACAAATTGTATCATTATGTTGACAAGCATTTCCGTAGTGTAGTGGTTATCACGTGCGCTTCTCACGCGCAAGGTCCTCGGTTCGATCCCGGGCGGTTATACATCATATTATATTTTATATGAATAACCGACAATTATGATGCCAATTTCCATGAACCAAGGTCCCCGGTTCGATCCCGGGCGGAAATATTCAGCTGCTGTGTTTTATAATTATTTTATAATCGACAATTATAACCAACAAAATTCTGAACCATAAAACTTTTTCCTGGAGAAAAAAAAATACATCTATATATATATACACATATACATACACACACACACACATATATACTGTACTTTTTATGAATAACCATCAATTATGATACCCATAACATTGAATTAAGACACTATATACTTTATAATTAACTGGTAAATAGTTCTAAAAGAATCACAAAATACAACGTAACTAAGAAGTTGATAAAATAAAAACAAAAAACAAAACATAGAAAAGACAAACACGAGATAAATATTTGTCACTTGCACTTTTCACCGTAAACGTTGAAAATAAGAGAAACTGGATAGAGAAGAAGAAGAAGAAGAATGATACGAAAAAGGAGAAAGATAAAAATAAAGAGAAAAAAGAAACGGAAGGACAAAAAGCGAAAGAAAGAGAATAAAGAAGGGGGAATAATGAAGGACGAAAGAAAGAAAACAAGATGAAGAATAAGGAGATAAAGAAGAAACGAGAAGGAAGAGAAGAAGGACAGAAAGAAGATAAAGAATGAATGGGGAATACGGAGGAAATGCAAAAGCGAAGGACGAGAAGAAAAAAAGAAACAAATGTATAAACATGTGCATTTTCTCTCTCTCTCTCTCTCTCTCTCTCACATATAATATATATATATATATATGTATATATATATATATATATATATATATATATATATATATATATATATACACACACACATGTATCTATGCATGCACACACAGACACACACACACACACACACACACACACACACACACACACACACACACACACACACACACACACACATATATATATATATATATATATATATATATATATATATATATATATATCAACGGTTTTGATGAACATCTGCTTCTGTTGCACAAAACGAAGCATGCAATCTGTGTCTAGTTCCGCAAGAAGGAAAAAGATGCCAAGCCACATTCCCAGACATAAGGCCCATAGTTTTGTAATAGTAGTAATGATAGTGATAATGATATTAATGATAATAATGCTAATGATATTGATAATGATAATGATATCATGAAGTGATAATGGAATGATGATATTGATAATGATAATGATAATTGTTTTTATTTTTTAACTTGACAATGGACAGATCATTCTACCGTATGTATGTACGCGTAAGTTAATTATTATTATCATAATTTATTATTATCCATTATCATTATCATTGTTACCGTTTTTATTACTATCAGCATTATCATACCTGTTATCATCATGAGATACAACAGGAGTTTAGCCTAACGGTCCCTTCAGTTTGATCCGGTTATAATCAAACAAAGAACACGTTAAAAAAAACTCAAAACATTTCTAAGGGCCGTTGAGGAACCAATTATCATTATCATTATATCATCATCACTTTATTATCATTGTTACCGCTATCATTACTATCAGCATTATCATACCTGTTATCATTATGAAATACAACAGGAGTTTAGCCTAACGGTCCCTTCAGTTTGATCCGGTTATAAGCAAACAAAAAACATTTAAACAAAATCTCAAAACTTGTGTAAGGAACGCTATACGAAGTTACGAAAACCATTGCGTATTTGAGACGGACGCTATTTTTATATTCTATAAATAAATGTTTTAAGGGAAATAAAGTTAAAATCATATTTGATACTTTGCAAGAATACGTTACATTGCTCTATATACATCCGGGACGTAGAT
>NC_091551.1:51338100-51340600 GCF_042767895.1 Penaeus vannamei
GCGCTTTTTTTAATAGATTTTTCTCTGTCTCTCTCGCTCTCTTCTCTCTCTTAATCTCTCACTCTCACTCACTCTCTCTCCCCTCTCTCCTTCTTTCTCTCTTTCTCTCTCTGTCTCCCCCCTTCTCTCTCTCTCTCCCTTTCTTTCTGTCTCTCTCTATATATCTCTGTCTCTCCCTTCTCTCTCTCTCTCTCTCTCTCTCTCTCTCTCTCTCTCTCTCTCTCTCTCTCTCTCTCTCTTTCTCTCTCTCTTTCTCTCTCCCTCTCTCTCCCCCCCTCTCTTTCCTTCTCCACTTTTCCCTTCTCTCTCTCTCTCTCTATCTATCTCTCTCTCTTTCTCTCTCAGTCTCTCTCTCTCTCTCAGTCTCTCCCCTTCCTTCTCCACTTTTCCTCTCTCTTCTCTCTCTCTCTCTCTCTCTCTCTCTCTCTCTCTCTCTCTCTCTCTCTCTCTCTCTCTCTCTCTCTCTCTCTCTCTTACTTGGACAGGCTAATCTCCAATTTCGTTCCGTTGGTAAGAGGATTCTGGCGAGCGTCGGCATCTGGGTGGTATCTGTGGAAGAGGAAATTGCAATTAATAATGGCGAAAGAGGGATAATGGAGAGAGGGACAAGAAGGAAGGAGAGGGAGTGGGTGTGAGAGAGAGCAAGGCAGAGAGGAGGGTAAGGGAGAGAGGGAAGAGGGAGAGAGAGAGAGCAAGGGGAGGAGGGTGGGAGAGGAAGAGGAGAGAGAGAGGGGATGGGGAGATGGAGAGGGAGAGAGAGAGAGGAGATGGGGGAGAGGGAGAGAAAGAAAGTAAAGAAGAATGAGGAGAAAGAGAAAGAGAGAGGAGGGGAGGAAGGAGAGAAGAAACAAGAGAAAGACGAGAAAATAGATAAGGAAAAATGAAAGATAAGACAGTAGATAGACACAAAATCAACAACAATGTATAAGCACAAGTTAACAAAACACCCGAATCAATTTGAAAAAAGCGAATCTTCAGTGAAATTAAGTAAAAATAAGCAACGATACAAAATGGTCCAATGGCTAAAGGAATTGCTCAAAATCCCTCAGTGAGCCATTCGTAAAATGTTCAAATTATTGTTTATGTAAATTATTGTTTATGTAATAACAATGACAGCGAAGAGAACGCGCGTACACACACATATTTGTTCTGCATGTATGTGTATGTATACATATGTGTGTGTGCGTGTGTGTGTGTGTGTGTGTGTGTGTGAGTGTGCGTGAGTGTGTGTGTGTGTGTGTGTGTGTGTGAGTGTGTGTGTGAGTGTGAGTGTGAGTGTGAGTGTGAGTGTGAGTGTGAGTGTGAGTGTGTGTGTGTGTCTGTGTGTGTCTGTGTGTGTGTATCATATATATGCGCGCACACACACACACACATATATACACACATACACCTGAATATATCTATCTTTGTCTCATTGACCCAATAATCGCAATATTCTCCATTTCTCTTCCTTTTTACCCGAAGCGAAGAAGCGTCTTTGGCATGAAACAAGATTCTGTGTCACCTCGTTACAGTGACACAAACGGAGCCATGACAGACAGCGTCGCCTTGGTTATCTGTCATAGTCTGGCGCCGGGGTACTTCTTCGCCAATTTTTTTTTTCAACAATAGTAACATTTCATCTTTGTTCTCTATTTATCTATCAGTCTGTGCATGCTTGAACATAAGGACGGGATTCCGCAGAGAACACGAAAATCCTTGTTATCTATTTATCTATCAGTCTGTGCATGCTTGGACATAAGGACGGGATTCCGCAGAGAACACGAAAATCCTTGTTATCTATCTATTTATCTATCAGTCTGTGCATGCTTGGACATAAGGACGAGATTCCGCAGAGAACACGAAAATCCTTGTTATCTATCCTTGTTATCTATCTACTTATCTATCAGTCTGTGCATGCTTGAACATAAGGACGGGATTCCGCAGAAAACACGAAAATCCTTGTTATCTATCCTTGTTATCTATCTACTTATCTATCAGTCTGTGCATGCTTGAACATAAGGACGGGATTCCGCAGAAAACACGAAAATCCTTGTTATCTATCTATGTATCTATCAGTCTGTGCATGCTTGAACATAAGGACGGGATTCCTCAAAAACACGAAAATCCTTGTTATCTATCTATTTATCTATCAGTCTGTGCATGCTTGGACATAAGGACGGGATTCCGCAGAAAACACGAAAATCCATGTTATCTATTTATCTATCAGTCTGTGGATGCTTGAAATCCATCTATTTATCTATCAGTCTGTGCATGCTTGGACATAAGGACGGGATTCCGAAAAAACACGAAAATCCTTGTAATCTATCTATTTATCTATCAGTCTGTGCATGCTAGGACGAAATTCCGCAGAGAACACGAGAAGTACTGTCCTCCCGTAGACAAACCCGAACTATCTAACCTCGGAAAATTGTTAGGTCTATTAAAGTACGTTGTTATTCAGTGGCTAAACTACCGTTCACTTGTTCTTTTAGCTTGTTAGTGGCTATGCGTTGGGGTA
>NC_091551.1:51343100-51353100 GCF_042767895.1 Penaeus vannamei
AAAGCGCATTTGTTCATAAATATTCTATACAAATATCCCATCACATATTTCTACAGTGGACTCGCCGAGTACGTGTCAACAATGCGTAATGCGTAATGGTGCAACTACTATGTAAAAGCTACGGACAAGACCCTTTCATATGTCGTGCAGATACTCCATGATCTTCAACGCAGAATCTGGTATCCAAGGCGTTTGGGTATTCTGGAGACTTTGAAACGAACGAGAGAAAGAGAATACGCCAGAAAAACAAAAACAAAAAAACAAAGCAATGTGTGTACTGCCTAACCGTCATGCAATTTTGGTGGTAAAATCGTCCTTACGTACACGATTTAGTATAGCAAAGAGGAAAAGTTAAGATAGAGAATAACCGGTCAGCAAATCGACGATAAGGAAGCCCAGAAGTTGGAACCTTCCTTCAACCCTGTTATGCGAAGCTGTCTCTCTCAGAGCCGTCTTGGTTTCCGACCTTGAGGCACCATACTTTAGTACCTTCATCATGCCGGCAACATAACCACATGGAATGCTTACGAAATACGGTTACTGCGCTTCTCCAGTCCTTCGTCTCATTTGCATAAGCCGTATTTTGAATACACAAGGAATAACGCCGTGCACGATGGCCGTTGAATAAAATTCGCGCGCGATTTCCAACCGGCGCACCCTCATCGTGCGGTCGAACGCCGGTCGCTGATTGGCTGGAACAGTTGAAGTTGTAGCCAATCAGCGATTTTACATGTACTCATGATAGTACAATGATGCTCTGCAGTGGCATATGCAATTCCGATTGTTGCTCAAACTTTGCTGAGTCCATAATTCATAATCGAACGCCATGCTCACAGTTTCTGTATGTCATACTAATCTTTCAGACTTTTATTTTCTTCTAATGTTTACGCAATGGAGAGATGCGAAACACACACACCAACAAACAAGCGTGTAAGTGATGGAATAAAGTGAATAATCGTTATATACATTATATATATGATACCTAGAAAAGAAGATATGAAAGAATGTGAGATCCAGGTCTTCATCTCATTGAAGCTTCAGTGAACCTGCTTCGAATACGCTAACACACATACAACTGACAAAGGTAAAAATGTCCTACCCTTTGTTCGTGTAAAAAATTACCAATTTGAATCCAGGCAAGATTTCGTGTCCACTTTTGTGCCTCCCGTATCCATCTTTCTGTTTATAGAAATTTATGCTTCACTGAAATACTGTTGAAGGATTTTTTCATTGACAAAGAGAAAGAAGAGAGAAAGAGAAAGAAAAAAATCGTATCTAGAACTGACATCGCATTAAATTTTCAATCCCCGCATACGCATTCACAAACAAACCAAATAAATCGCAGTAAATCTCAAAGAAAAAGAAGATAACATAGACAAAAACAACAACAACAAAACAACAACTTAATGCATCCCTAACAACCAATTAAGATAACGACAACCCCGATAATTCGAACACCTCTATACTCGCGTGTTTAAACCTAACCTAAACGCCAACACACAATGATACGGCAGAAAACTAATATCTTTGCCGACCAAAAGCCGCCTCGTAAGTGAGACAGTAAGGCCGAGTTTAGCTTCATCGTCGTGACGGGCCAAAGTGGGTTATCATCTTCTTCCACCAAAGAGGAGAAAAGGAAAATAAAAGATTTAAGAGCATCGCCGGGGATTTTAAAAATGGCTCAAGGAGATGTGTGGAGGGTGTGTGTGTTTTAAAGGAGGGGGAGGGCAAGGAGGAGGAGGAGGAGGAGGAGATGGAGGAGGAGAAGGAGGAGGAGAAGAAGGAGGAGGAGGAGGAGGAGGAGGTGGTGGAGGAGGAGGAGGGCAAGGAGGAGGAGGAGGAGGAGGTGATGATGGCGGAGGGCAAGGAGGTGGTGGAGGAAGGCAAGGAGGAGGTGGTGGAGGAGGGGGAGGAGGGCAAGGAGGAGGAAGGAGGGCAAGGAGGAGGAGGAGGAGGGCAAGGAGGAGGAGGAGGAGAATGAGGAGGAGGAGAAGGGGGAGGAGGAGGAGAGGGGGAGGAGGGCAAGGAGGAGGGGGGAGGGCAAGGAGGAGGGGGGAGGAGGGAGGAGCAGGAGGAGGAGGAGGAGGAGAGGAGGAGGAGGAGGGCAAGGAGGAGGAGGGAGGAGGGGAAGGAGGAGGAGGACCGAGGAGGGCAAGGAGGAGGAGGAGGAGGAGGAGGAGGAGGAGGAGGAGGAGGAGAAGGAGGAGGAGGAGGAGGGGGAGGAGGAGGAGGAGAAGGAGTAGGAGGGAGAAGGAGGAGGGAGAAGGGAGGAGGAGGAGAAGGAGGAGGAGGAGGAGGAGAAGGATGATGATGAGGATGAGATGGAGAAGGAGGAGAAGGGGGAGAAGGAGAAGGGGGAGGGCAAGGAGGAAGGAGGAGGGAAGGAGGAGGGAGGAGGAGTAGGAGGAGGGAGGAGGAGGGAGGAGGAAGGGGAGGAGGAGGAGGGAGGAGGAGGAGGAGGAAGGGGAGGAGGAGGAGGAGGGAGGAGGAGGAGGAGGAGGAGGGCAAGGAGGAGGAGGAAGGAGGGCAAGGAGGAGGAGGAGGATGAAGGGGAGGAGGAGGAGGGAGGAAGAGGGGGAGGGCAAGGAGAAAGGAGGAGGAGGAGGAGGAGGAGGAGGAGGAGGAGGAAGGAGGAGGAGGAGGAGGAGGGAAGAGGAGGAGGAGGGGAGAGAGGAGGAGGAAGGAGGAGGGACGAAGAGGAGGAGGGGAGGAGGAGGAAAAGAAGAAGAAGAAGGACGAGGTGGAGAAGAAAGAGGAGGAGGAGGAGGAAAGAAGAAGAAAAAAGAAGAAGTAGGAGAAGGAGAAGAAGTAAGGAGAGGAGAGAGGAATTAAGAGGAGGAAGGAAGAGCAGTATTTAGATAATTAGTAGAAGAACAAAAAGAAGAAGGGGGAATAGGAGGCACGAGGAAAAAAAAGTAGGGAGACAGCGGGGGAAGATGAATCAAATGAAGTAATGATCACAAGAAGAAGAAAAAGAAATGAAGAGGAATAGAGAGACGAAGAGAGAACCAGAGCGACGTAGGGGGAAGAGAAGGGAGGAAAGGAAGAAAAAGAAAACAGAAAAGAAAATAAGAATAAGAAGAAAAAGAAAAAAAGAAAAAAAGAAGAATAAGAAGAAAAAGAAAAAAAGAAGAATAAGAAGAAAAATAAGAAAAAAGAAGAAAGGGAAGAAAAAGAATGAAAGAAAAATTAAGGAGAAGTCATACCACATAACCACGCATACACCAAAATCCCAACGAAATACCACCCTCTATGTTTTCCAGCATTGCCACCATCTTACAACAGCCAAAAACCTTCACTGCAGTATCACCACTTGCTTTTAACTTGCCGGTCACTTGACAGACCTAACAATCTGTGGCGTAATTGATATAGTAATTGTCGGTCACTTGACAGGCCTATCAAAATGTGGCGCAATTAATAAACAAAATTATTGCCGGTCACTTGACAGACCTAACAATCTGTGGCGTAATTAATATAGTAATTGCCGGTCACTTGACAGGCCTATCAACCTGTGGCGTAATTAATAAACAAAGTCATTGGCGGTCACTTGACAGGCCTATAAAACTGTGGCGTAATTAATAAACAGTGTCAATACAAGAGCTCCAACCACTATGATATCTGAAAGAGAGAGAGAGAGAGAGAGAGAGAGAGAGAGCGAAAGAGAGAGAGAGAGCGAAAGAGAGAGAAGAGAGAGAGAGAGAGAGAGAGAGAGAGAAGGAAAGAGAGAGAGAGAGAGAGAGAGAGAGAGAGAGAGAGAGAGAGAGAGAGAGAGAGAGAGAGAGAGAGAGAGAGAGAGAGAGAAAAGAAAGAAAGAGAGAGAGAAAAGAGAAAGAGAAAGAGAAAGAGAAAGAGAGAAAGAGAGAAAGAGAGAGGGAGAGAGAGAGGGAAAGAGAAAGAGAGAAAGAGAAAGAGAAAAGAGAAAGAGAGAGAGAAAGAGAGAGAGAGATAGATAGATAGATAAATAGAGAGAGATAGAGAGAGACCCGACGGAGAGGCAACCAGACCTTGTATGGAACGACTTCTTACATAAGCGAAGCTACTTTATCTCCCATCCTATAGTGAACAAGGGTCTGCGGGTTGGGTTGGGAGACTAGGGAAGGGGAAGGGGAAGGGGAAGGGGGAGGAAAAGGAGGGGAGAGGATGGGGGAGGGAAGGGGAAGAGGAGGAAAAGGAAAAGGAGGAGAAAGGAAGGAAGGGTCAGTAGGAAAAAGGAAAGGGATGAGAGAGGATGGGGAAGGAAGGGGAAGAGGAGGAAAATTAAAAGTAGGAAAAGGGAAGGGGAAGGGGAGGAAAAGGGAAAGGAGGGGAGAGGATGCGGGAAGGAAGGGGATAAGGAGGAAAAGGAAAAGGAGGAGAGAGGAAGGAAGGGTCAGTAGGAAAAAGGAAAGGGAGGAGAGAGGATGGGGAAGGAAGGGGAAAGAGTAGGAAAAGTAAAAGAGGAAAGGGGAACGGTAGGAAAAGGAAAAGGAGGGGAGAGGATGGGGGAAGGAACGGGAAGAGAAGGAAAAGGAAAAGGAGGAAAGGGAGAAAAGAGGAGGAGGGAAGAAAGAGGAAGGAGATCGCAAGGCAAAAAAGAAGGGAGAGAGGAATAAAAGGAGAGATAAAAAAGTGAAGAGGTGTCGATAGAAAAAAAACAAAGGGAATGGAGAGGATAGGAAGGGAAGGAAGGAGGGTCGGGAGGAGGATGGGGAGGGGAGGAGAAGGAAGAAAGAGGGGAGAGAGAGGACGAGGTAGACGATATATTAACTAGTCTGACGAGTATATCAAATTACCCGCCCATACAACGTTACCCACGTCTTTGCAAGTATACATCATTTCTTCTATATTCATCTATCTATTTCATCTATTCGTGTATACAAAAATATACATCGTTTCTTCTATATTCATCTATTTATTTCATCTATTCGGTGATGCAAAAATATACCTCATTTCTTATCTATTCATCTATCTATTTCATCTATTCGGTGATACAGAAATATACATCGTTTCTTCTATATTCATCTATCTATTTCATCTATTCGGTGATACAAAAATATACATCATTTCTTATCTATTCATCTATCTATTTCATCTATTTCATGTATTCGGTGATACAAAAATATACGTTTCTTATCTATTCATCTATCTATTTCATCTATTTCATCTATTCGGTGATACAAAAATATACCTCATTTCTTATCTATTCATCTATTTATTTCATCCATTCTGTGATACAAAAATATACATCGTTTCTTCTATATTCATCTATCTATTTCATCTATTCTGTGATACAAAAATATACATCATTTCTTCTATATTCCTCTATCTATTTCATCTATTCGGTGATACAAAAATATGCCTCATTTCTTATCTATTCTTCCATCTATTTTATCTATTTCATCTATTCGGTGATACAAAAATATACATTTCTTATCTATTCATCTATCTATTTCATCTATTTCATCTATTCGGTGATACAAAAATATACATCGTTTCTTCTATATTCATCTATCTATTTCATCTATTCGGTGATACAAAAATATACATCATTTCTTCTATATTCCTCTATCTATTTCATCTATTTCATCTATTCGGTGACACAAAAATATACATCGTTTCTTATCTATTCATCTATCTATTTCATCTATTCGGTGATACAAAAATATACATCATTTCTTATCTATTCATCTATCTATTTCATCTATTCGGTGATACAAAAATATACATAATTTCGTATCTATTCATCTATCTTTCATCTATTTCATCTATTCGGTGATACAAAAATATACATAATTTCGTATCTATTCATCTATCTATTTAATCTATTCGGTGATACAAAAATATACCTCATTTCTTATCTATTCATCTATTTCATCTATTCTGTTATACAAAATGAATCTAGAATAACACAAAATAATAACCGATTTCGTGTTATTCTGAAGCACAAATCGTGTTAATGAGAAACCATGTGATACACGCAGCGAGAACCAGCCTCACATACCTTACACTTTAAAGCACAGATGCATAAATAAAGTCTTCATTTTTGCTTTGGTATTGCAAGCAGGGCGAAAGAGATACATAAATAAACAAGGGCGGGATGAAGGTATCACAGGAGGCTATCGGTTTCCTGGTCGTCTTTTTTTCCTTCTTTTTTTTTTAGTATTTAATGAATTTTTTTTGGGGGGGGGATAGATTATTTATTTTTGGAGGGTCTTGTCGTTATTCTATACTCTACGCTCTGTCTGTCTGTCTGTTTCTCTGTCTCACTTGCCCTCTTTGTCTCTCTCTCTGTCTCTCTCTCTCCCTACCCCCCTCTCTCTCTGTCTGTCTTTCTTTCTACCTGTCTGTCTGTCTGTCTCTTACACACATACATATAAATGAATATGCATATACATACATACATACATACATATATATGTATATATATATATATATATATATATATATATATATATATATATATATATATATATATATACTGTATATATATGTAAACATAAGTATAAACATATATACATATATATATATATATATATATATATATATATATACATATATATATATATATGTATATATATAGCTATATATATATATATACATATACATATATATATATATATATATATGTATACATATATATATATATATATATAGATAGATAGATAGATAGATAGATAGATAGATATGCATGTATACATAAATATATATAAAGATATGTGTGTATATATACATATATGTATATATATACACATATATATGCATATATACATATATATATGTATATAAATATGTACATACATATATGTATATATGCTACATACACACGCATAGCATGCATGTTTATAATATGTTTATCCGAAATACAAAAACAAGCCAATCAAATATAAGAACGAAGAGAAGAGAGACAAACGCAATAATGAAGCAGAGACAACAAGAAAGAAGGAGAAAAAAGCGATACTCCGAGTTAAATTCTGTAAGAAATGATAATGAAGTTGCATTATAAAACATTTCTTATACCATTTTCTTACGACATTCCTAAAACCTTACATAGTCTTTCCTTTTGCTTTGAATATCATAACAAAGTCATCCGGTCCCACGCTGCTATATTAATACACGATAATGGGCTCTATTCTCTAACAATATATATATATATATACATATAATTATACATATAAATATGATTATATATAAATATATATATAGACACATACACATATATAAATATATATATATATATATATATATACATATACATACATACATATATATATATATATATATATATATATATATATATATATATATATATATATATATATATGTATGTATGTGTGTGTGTGAGTGTGTATGTATGTACTGCAACCATTTACACAATCTCGAAAAAACGCTCGAAAACCTCATCTCTCGCTCAATTTTATGATTGACTTTACCATAAAAAACAGACTGCAACTTACTTGGCAAAGATGATGAAGAGGACGAAGAAGATGACCTGCAGAATGGCGACGATGACCCCGTGGGAGTGACTGTTCTTCAGCTTCATCTCGACGGTTCTCTATTTCCCCTTTCTCCTTCCTTTAAGTTCCCTTTTCCTCTTCTCCCTCCTTCGGTATCCTTCAGCGCCTCGTGCAGGAGAAACCGCCTCTGTATAACCCTTCTGACGCTACCGAACTCCGCGCGCCGACATAGGGTTTCGCAAAAGCAATTTTTCTCTCTTTTTTCTTTTATAAAACGGAGACTGCGCAATTTTTCTCTTTTTTTCTTTAAACGGAGACTGCGGTGTTCCAGGGGCGGCGCTCTCCTTCCGCTGCCGAGGGCGTGGGGCTGGAGTGTGTCCCGCGAACGGTTCCCAAATCGAGGCTTAACCCCTTGGCGAGGGTCAGGCTACTCCCCCTCGGACAGCCAATCAGGGGGCTGCGTGGCTCCTCATGACGCCGCTTTCGTCATTGCAACGGCGTGGTCTGATTGGCTGTTGCATGCCCATGGTCACACCCCCGGTTTGACCAATCAGCGAAGAGTAGGGAGAAGCGAGGCCTTCGGCTTGGGTATGGTGGGCATGTTATTTACGTCTTTGCTAATTTTTTTTTTCTCTTTGTGTGTAAAAAAGTAAATAAAAATAAAAGAAAATAAAATAGATCAAAAGCATCATAACCAAATCTCTCTCTCTCTCTCTCTCATTATCTATTTCTCTCTCTCTTATCTATCTATCTCTGTCTTTATCTCTCTCTCTCTCTCTCTCTCTCTCTCTCTCTCTCTCTCTCTCTCTCTCTCTCTCTCTTTCTCTCCCTCCCTCCCCCTCTCTCCCTCCCTCCCTCCCCCTCTCCCTCCTCCCCCCTCCCTCCCCCCTCTCTCTCTCCCTCCCCCCCTCCCTCTCCCCCCCATCTCTCTCTTCTCCCTCTACCTCTTCTTCTTCTTAAAAAAAAAAAAAGATAAATAAGTCCAGTGACCTTGAACCATCCCCTCAGGTACCTTATTGACAAAGTACAAGACGAACTTATCTGACCTTGGAGCTGAGGACGTGACCCAATGACGGATCCATGTCCCTTGGTTCTTGGAGGCCGACGGGAATTCGCTGATAATAATGATAATAATGATAATAATGATAATAATGATAATAATGATAATAATGATAATAATAATAATGATACTAATGATAATGATGATAATAATGATAATAATGATAATAATGATAATAATGATAATAATGATAATAATGATAATAATGATAATAATGATAATAATGATCATGATGATAATAATGATAATAATGATAATAATGATAGTAATGATAATAATGATAATAATGATAATACTGATAATACTGATAATAATGATAATAATGATATTAATGATAATAATGATATTAATGATGATAATGATAATAATGATAATAATGATAATAATGATATTAATGATAATAATGATAATAATGATAATGATGATAATAATGATAATAATGATAATGATAATAATGATAATAATGATAATAATGATAATAATGATAATAATGATAATAATGATAATAATGATAATAATGAAATAATGATAGTAATTATAATAATGATAATAATGATAATAATGATAATAATGATAATGATAATGATAATTATAACAATACTACTACTACTAATGATAAAGATAATGACAATAATAATAATAACAATAATAATGATGATAACAATAATAATGATCATGATAAATGTTAATGTTATCAACAAGAATGATAATAAAAATAATGATAATGATAAGGGTAATAATAAGCATGATAATAACAA
The DNA here is from genome assembly GCF_042767895.1 of Penaeus vannamei. Taxonomy (NCBI): domain Eukaryota; kingdom Metazoa; phylum Arthropoda; class Malacostraca; order Decapoda; family Penaeidae; genus Penaeus; species Penaeus vannamei. The sequence continues at coordinate 51,352,352 of NC_091551.1, forward strand.
TAATAATGTCAATGATAATGTTAATGTTAATGATAACAAGAATGATAATAACAATAATAATGACAAAGATAATGTTAATAACAACAAGAATGATAATAACAATAATAATGACAATTATAATATTAATGATAATAACAACAAGAATGATAATAACAATAATAATGACAATTATAATATTAATGTTAATAATAACAAGAATGATAATAATAATAATGACAATGATAATATTAATGTTAATAACAACAAGAACGATAAAAACAATATTTGCAAACCTGCAACAGACAATGAAGATGAAACAGCTATCACCCAAAGCATACTGATAATCAAAAAAATATACTTTCCTTTTTTACCCATTTCCTTTATTTACAACCTGTCTCTCTATGGCACGGATTCGCTTAAGCTCGTGCTTGTAAGTTCCTCCACGCACTTTTCCGCTTGGTTGCCTTCACCCAATTATTCACTTTCATTTCGATGCCTTTTAAATGGAGTGCAGAACCGAGTGTGCAGTCCGTTGAAAGATTTCGTGACTGCAATGGATAAAGACTGAATTTTGATAAGCAGCCGTATGCTATTACGAAGGTTTTTCGTAGTATTCGCTTGCGTGCAGTCACACAACTATATGCTCTTTTATATATGTATATGTGGTTATATAGATAGATAGATGATATGTGTTAATGTATATATATTTATTTATCTATATCTTTGTATATATATCTGTCTATGTATATACTGCATTTATTTACTTATTC
>NC_091551.1:51358100-51365600 GCF_042767895.1 Penaeus vannamei
TTTTTTTACATTTTTATTTATTTATTCATTTATTGTATTTTATCTTATTTTTAGTTCTTTTTTTACGAATTCCTCTGTAAACACTAGCCTTTTTTTTACATTTTTATTTATTTATTCATTTATTGTATTTCATCTTATTTTTAGTTCTTGCGAATTCCTCTGTAAACACTAGCCTTTTTTTTACACTTTTATTTATTTATTCATTTATTGTATTTTATCTTATCTTTAGTTCTTTCTTACGAATTCCTCTGTAAACACTAGCCTTTTTTTACATTTTTATTTATTTATTCATTGATTGTATTTTCTTTTATTTTTAGTTCTTTCTTACGAATTCCTCTGTAGACACTAGCCTTTTTTTTACATTTTTATTTATTTATTCATTTATTTTATTCTATTTTTAGTTCTTTCTTGCGAATTCCTCTGTAAACACTAGCCTTTTTTTACATTTTTAATTATTTATTCATTTATTGTATTTTATCTTATTTTTAGTTCTTTCTTACGAATTCCTCTGTAAACACTAGCCTTTTTTTACATTTTTATTTATTTATTGTATTTCATCTTATTTTTAGTTCTTGCGAATTCCTCTGTAAACACTAGCCTTTTTTTTACATTTTTATTTATTTATTCATTTATTGTATTTTATCTTATCTTTAGTTCTTTCTTACGAATTCCTCTGTAAACACTAGCCCTTTTTTTTACATTTTTATTTATTTATTGTATTTCATCTTATTTTTAGTTCTTGCGAATTCCTCTGTAAACACTAGCCTTTTTTTTACATTTTTATTTATTTATTCATTTATTGTATTTTATCTTATCTTTAGTTCTTTCTTACGAATTCCTCTGTAAACACTAGCCCTTTTTTTACATTTTTATTTATTTATTGTATTTCATCTTATTTTTAGTTCTTGCGAATTCCTCTGTAAACACTAGCCTTTTTTTTACATTTTTATTTATTTATTCATTTATTGTATTTTATCTTATCTTTAGTTCTTTCTTACGAATTCCTCTGTAAACACTAGCCTAGGGTGGATTCCGAACAGGTACATAAGTAATGCGAATTAGCGAGGAAGAAGACATGATAGGACAGTCTTTGAATAATTAATGAACAGATGGCATACATGTTACTGTACACAGGTGGTGCAGGCAGTCATACCAACGATGCAGACAGGGACACGGGTAATATCAGATGGTACAAGGCTTCCTACAGGTGGTAACTCGAGACGGGCAGATGGTGGAGCTGACAGGTGGTGCGACTTGGTATTCAAGTGGTATGTATAAACAAATGACATGAGAGGTGTTTGCAAAATAACGAAGAGGGAGAAGCGACTAAAATGACGAGGATGACAGATAAGAAGAAGGATGAGAAGAATAAGTATTTAACCAAGAAAATGAGAGATAACAAGCATTGGATAAAAACAGAGAAAGAAAAATATGAAAAAGAACTCGAATAATACGAAAGGAAGACACATTAATAATACAATAACTACACACAAGAGAAATTCCAGTCTTGACAAGTAATGTTGACAAGAAGTGCAATAAATATTCCATAGAGGGAGTTACAGAAGGCAAGCAACAACAACAACAACAACAACAACAAACAACAACAACAACAAGACAGACATGGACCAAGTCTCTGCACTGAATTCTTTATTATAATCTTTATTTCTCCTTACCCTTTTCCATCTCCTTTTTTTCTCATTCCTTCCTTTTTTCTTTTATATTATAAATATCTTTTTGTTTGTGTTTAGCTCGTTCTCACACACTGTTTTTTAATCTATTTATCTTTCTTTTCCTGATCTTTAATTCCCGTTATGTACCGGTTTTGATGTGTCAAGCCAAGCCTTTCTTTTTCTTAATATTTCTTTTCTTTAACTTAAAAAAAACACACAAAAATAGGATATTAACACCCAAAATAGAAGAAATAACAAACTGGATTCATGTAAAGGTCAACAAACTTGGAAGTAACTAGAAAAATCACGAAATATTCAGACATGTAAACAGCTGGTTAGGCCTAACTAGCGGTCAAGGCCACTCGGTCATCTAACCTTACCTTACGTTCCCACTCTGCAGAAAACGCTTCCTGGATTATCATTTTTCTCTTTCCAAATCATCGCTAAATCCAATCTCCTTCACTCTCCTTCGCAACACGAGAGAGAGAGAGAGAGAGAGAGAGAGAGAGAAAAAAAAGAAATGTACCACCACGACCGTAGCAACGAACCGTCTCGAAAAATGGCACGGCCGCCATTTTGAAAATCCTCAAAATAAACTGCGTAGCTCTTCCCACGTGGCATCTCCGTCTTGGCTTTCACGAAGAGTTGCTGGCCACGAGGGATAAAGGCGAGGGACGAATTTATGATTTTCATCTGGTGGTTATGTTTTCATTTTTTCTTCTTCTGTACTGACTGAAATTACTCTTGCATTCTTTATGAAGTGTAGTAGCGTGTGATATATATATATATATATATATATATATATATATATATATATATATATATATATATATATATGTGTGTGTGTGTGTGTGTGTGTGTGTGTGTGTGTGTGTGTGTGTGTGTGTGTGTGTGTATATATACTACTTCTATATCTATATATATATACATACATATACATGTGTATATATATATGTATATGTATGTGTGTGTGCGTGTGTGTGTGTTGTGTGTGTGCGTGTGTGTGTGTGTGTGTGTGTGTGTGTGTGTGTGTGTGTGTGTGTGTGTGTGTGTGTGTGTGTGTGTGTGTGTGTGTGTGTGTGTGTGTGTGTGTGTATGTGTGTTTCTGTGTGTATTTTTTTTTCTTTGTGTGTGTGTATGTGTGTGTGTGTGAGTGTGTGTGTCTGCGCGCGTGTATGCCCACATTTGTAAGTGTATTTACAAGTATATGCGTATAAACATACGTGTATATGCTTCTTTGTCTATGACTAAAGATACGAAAAAATAACACTATGATCACAGTAAGCATTTGCTGTTGCCGCTAATTCAAGGTCACTCCGTTATTCATATTTACTATTCATACGTGTGAGGTAATGATGATGAATATTAACAATAGCAGTGATTGCGATAATTACGGTTATATTAATGACAATGAAGTAATGAAATAAAATAGCAACAGCAATGAAGACCATAATGATTATTATTATGTGATATTGCTACTGGTAATAATAATAATAATAATGATGATGATGATAATAAAAATGATAATAATAATAATAATAATAATAATAATAATAATAATAATAATAATAATAATAATAATAATAAAATGATGATGATAATAAAAAATAACAATAAATAAAAAATAACAACAACGATAATGATAACAAAAGTGATAACAAAAATAATTTAATCCAACAAAAGCAGGGAAATGATATGAAAGCATTTATAGATATCAACACTTGGGTATATATTCATATTTTCCATTTTTTAATGTGTAATACCCCATACATTACAGTAGTTGTCAAGTATGCTCATTAGTTAAAATTTTTATTCCAGGCTCAGTTGTTTAGTCAATAAAACTTATATGATTGAACTTTTTGAAATTTTCACCTGTTCATTTTTTTTATTGTTTTCGTCTATCTGAAAATGCTATTTATTTAACTGCATATGAATTTTATAACTGAAATTAAATGAATTGGGAGAATCAGTCTATACTTGGCCAATGAAATGCAATTATTAGGTAGAAAGTCTTTTTAAAAGGCTGGAGACCGTGAGGGGATTAATTAAAAGAAATTATCCATGTTGGTTAATTAATTGGAATCCACTATTATGGAATAAACGAAAACGAATACAAAACAACAACAACAACAACAACAACAGAAAAAAAACAGCAAGATTAGTGTAAATTCATATTCAGAATGATTTATTTGGGCGAGAACTGTCGATAACTTAAAAGGTGAATCCACCGTATACCATAATGTCAAAAAATTAAGAATAATCTAAACAAATCTAAATATTGAATAACAGCAACTGAACAAGATTAACGAAAGGAGCTTTTAAAAGGAAAATCTAATTTCTGGAATAATAACAATGAATTAAAAAAATAAGCAATGTAGCTCTCTGAAGGACATCTATATATATATATGCAATAGACACCACTTACAAGTTATAGATTGCACGATTGTCTTTTGACTTAGCAAAACAATACTTCTGCGATGGGTGTCGGAGCGCGTTCTAAGGTCCATCTTTCTGTCTGTTTTCGTTTGTATTTATGTACCTCTCTTTAAATATCCCAGTTAATTGAGCAAAAAATAACGACAACAGGAATAGAGATTACGAAGAAATGTTTGTTCTGTAACTGTGTGCGAGGAGAGGTGTTGTCGTCTGTTTTGGCGGCTCATTCATTTCCACTGATGCCGCCATGTGCAGTCACCAAATACGGGTTTCCTTTGCTGGTTTTAGGCAAGCCGACCTTGAATCTCCTTCTCCAGTGGATTTGTGGGATTTTCCATTCAACTTAGACCTAACAACCTCTTTAAAAAAATTCCCAGAGGACCTGGTGTTGAATTTTGCAAGATACTTTACAAAGTGTGACGTCATAACATGGCGGCTGATTTGGTTTCGAGTTTGGGCTTCGGAGGCCGTACGACATTGTAACGGCTCCGATGTGAGATACAACATTGTAAGCTGTTTCGAGTATCCGGCTCCTGATAGGAAAAATACCCAGTAAACAGTTAACAAGGAGACATAAACTACTCGTACCACACAAGTTCGTTAATTCAAGGACAAAAAAAGTCATGTCGAGTTTTTTTGTTATTTTTTATTTTTGGGAATCGGCAAACCAAAGAGCATTTTCCTCAGTATTTGGAAATTACCAAAAGCTTAGATGAAGTCCTACAAGACTGACCTCAGCTTCTTAGGCATAATTCTAAAGCCAACTAAAGGGAAGAGAATTAGGTTAAATCAACAACTTTACCTTTCACTATCTACGACGTACTTCACTTTACATTCTTATTCAAGGATGCTTTTACACCTCGCTGAGAAAAGAGAAAGTTCACAACAAGACCCATTTACGCTTTGAAGAATCTAGGACTGTAATAACCTTTGAGAAAATGACTAGATCCGTTTTTTTATCGTTATTTTGTGGTAGTTTCGTAGGAATGGGACGTCAGTGAGGGATGGAAGTGCTCTCACTATGACGACTATGAGGGGACTATAGTGAGAAAGATGGAACGCCAGTGTGGGATGGAAGTGCTATCACTATGACGACTATGAGGGGACTATAGTGAGAAAGATGGAACGTCAGTGTGGGATGAAAGTGCTTTCACTATGACGACTATGAGGGGACTATAGTGAGAAAGATGGAACGCCAGTGTGGGATGGAAGTGCTTTCACTATGACGACTATGAGGGGACTATAGTGAGAAAGATGGAACGCCAGTGTGGGATGGAAGTGCTCTCACTATGACGACTATGAGGGGACTATAGTGAGAAAGATGGAACGCCAGTGTGGGATGGAAGTGCTCTCACTATGACGACTATGAGGGGACTATAGTGAGAAAGATGGAACGTCAGTGTGGGATGGAAGTGCTCTCACTACTGATGACGACTATGAGGGGACTATAGTGAAGAGAAAGATGGAACGTCAGTGTGGGATGGAAGTGCTCTCACTCGACGAGACTATGAGGGGACTATAGTGAGAAAGATGGAACGTCAGTGTGGGATGAAAGTGCTCTCACTATGACGACTATGAGGGGACTATAGTGAGAAAGATGGAACGTCAGTGTGGGATGAAAGTGCTCTCACTATGACGACTATGAGGGGACTATAGTGAGAAAGATGGAACGTCAGTGTGGGATGGAAGTGCTCTCACTACGACGACTATGAGGGGACTATAGTGAGAAAGATGGAACGCCAGTGTGGGATGGAAGTGCTTTCACTATGACGACTATGAGGGGACTATAGTGAGAAAGATGGAACGTCAGTGTGGGATGGAAGTGCTCTCACTATGACGACTATGAGGGGACTATAGTGAGAAAGATGGAACGTCAGTGTGGGATGGAAGTGCTTTCACTATGACGACTATGAGGGGACTATAGTGAGAAAGATGGAACGTCAGTGTGGGATGGAAGTGCTTTCACTATGACGACTATGAGGGGACTATAGTGAGAAAGATGGAACGTCAGTGTGGGATGGAAGTGCTCTCACTATGACGACTATGAGGGGACTATAGTGAGAAAGATGGAACGCCAGTGTGGGATGGAAGTGCTTTCACTATGACGACTATGAGGGGACTATAGTGAGAAAGATGGAACGCCAGTGTGGGATGGAAGTGCTTTCACTATGACGACTATGAGGGGACTATAGTGAGAAAGATGGAACGCCAGTGTGGGATGGAAGTGCTCTCACTATGACGACTATGAGGGGACTATAGTTGAGGAAAGATGGAACATGAGTGTGGATGGAAGTGCTCTCACTATGACATTTCATGAGGGGACTATAGTGAGAAAGATGGAACGCATCAGTGTAGGATGGAAGTGCTCTCTGCACTATGACGACTATCGAGGGGACTATGAGTGAGAAAGATGGAACGCCAGTGTGGGATGGAAGTACTTTCACTATGACGACCCCCTGTAAGGGGACTATAGTGAGAAAAGATGGAAACGCCAGTGTGGGATGGAAGTGCTCTCACTATGAGCGACTATGAGGGGACTGTAGTGTAGGAAAGATGGAACGCCAGTGTGGGATGGAAGTGCTATCACTATGACGACTCTGAGGGGACTATAGTGAGAAAGATGGAACGCCAGTGTGGGATGGAAGTGCTATCACTATGACGACTATGAGGGGACTATAGTGAGAAAGATGGAACGTCAGTGTAGGATGGAAGTGCTTTCACTATGATGACTATGAGGGGACTATAGTGAGAAAGATGGAACGTCAGTGTGGGATGGAAGTGCTTTCACTATGATGACTATGAGGGGACTATAGTGAGAAAGATGGAACGTCAGTGTGGGATGGAAGTGCTTTCACTATGACGACTATGAGGGGACTATAGTGAGAAAGATAAGGCGAAGGTTTAAAGCCAAGGAATTAAGTTTATTATTGAAGTTTATTGACCTGACTCACGGATACTCTCCCTCCCCCTCACCTGTTGTGACGCAAAACTATATTTATTTGGTCAAATTTGTAGATTTTTATTTTTTTTTCTATTATTTATTATATATATATATTATATATATATGCATATATATATATATATATATATATATATATATATATATATATATATATATATATATATATATATATATATATATATATATCAGCTGATTACCATTGATTATTTAATGAATTATATTGTTAGCAGATTGGATATTGCAAAAAAAATGTGTATTCATACCTATCTACATGTATCATTCATGTTTATAGACATTCATATATGTATCTATGTATCTATATATATACAGATATATCCATTTATATCTTTCAACACGTTTTTATTCATATATTCATGGATTGGAAAGTAGACGAAGGTGCTATTATATAATGTGCCAATCCATTTAGAATTT
>NC_091551.1:51371266-51373766 GCF_042767895.1 Penaeus vannamei
CCTTTGTAAAAATGGTGGATTTTGTTAATTAATCTTTGTTCCTTTGTAAAAATGGTGGATTTTGTTAATTGATCTTAATTCCTTTTTTAAAAATGGTGGATTTTGCTCATTAATCTTAGTTAATTCCTTTGTAAAAATGGTGGATTTTGTTAATTAATCTTAGTTAATTCCTTTTTTAAAAATGGTGGATTTTGTTAATTAAACTTAGTTAATTCCTTTTTTTAAAATGGTGGATTTTGTTAATTAATCTTAGTTAATTCCTTTTTTAAAAATGGTGGATTTTGTTCATTAATCTTAGTTAATTCCTTTGTAAAAATGGTGGATTTTGTTCATTAGTCTTATTTAATTCCTTTGTAAAAATGGTGGATTTTGTTAATTAAACTTAGTTAATTCCTTTTTTTAAAATGGTGGATTTTGTTAATTAATCTTAGTTAATTCCTTTTTTTAAAATGGTGGATTTTGTTAATTAATCTTAGTTAATTCCTTTTTTTAAAATGGTGGATTTTGTTAATTAATCTTAGTTAATTCCTTTGTAAAAATGGTAGATTTTGTTAATCAATCTTAGTTAGTTCCTTTGTAAAAATGGTGGATTTTGTTCATTAATCTTAGTTAATTCCTTTGTAAAAATGGTGGATTTTTTTTTGTTAGGGGTGAGGTTGGTGAGGGAAAAAATGTACGTGTATATTGATATATATATTGTTTGTGTGTATGTGTGTGTGTGTGTTTATTTGTATGTCTACACAGGTACATGGGCGTGTTTATGTATACACACTCTTGAAAGTGTATGTGTATCTTCAGGTGTGTGTGTATGTTTATATTTGTATGTCCATGTGTATGTGTATGTTTATATTTGTATGTCCATGTGTGTGTGTGTATGTTTAAATGTGTGTATGTATATGTATATGGTTATATGTGTATGTATATATTTTATATGTGCGTATGTTTATATGTATGTATGTATTTGGAGTACCCACGTACGTAAATATGTATTAATATCCTAAGTGCATGTTTATATGTATGTATGTATGTATGTATGTATGTATATGTTTATATGTATGTATGTATATGTTTATATGTATGTAAGTATATGTTTATATGTATGTATGTATGTATGTATGTATGTATGTATGTATGTATGTATGTATGTATGTATGTATGTATGTATGTATGTATGTATATGTTTATATGTATGTATGTATGTATATGTTTATATGTATGTTTATATGTATGTATGTATATGTTTATATGTATGTATGTATGTATGTATGTATGTATGTATGTATGTATGTATGTATATGTTTATATGTATGTATGTATTTAGAGTACCACACGTACGTAAATATGTATTAACATCTTAATGATAATTATGATGATAATGACAATAATAATAATGATAATAATAAAATGATAATTATAATGGTAATTTTCATAATTACTGCAATAATAACAATAATTAACTCTATTCTAATAAGTTTCATACTAATAATGCCAATAGAAATAAGAATATCATTATTGTAAGTTCCTCTTTACCTTGCAGCCTTCACACGTCATGGCACGGTAGTGGAACCCTGTCGCAGAGTCTCCACAGACCGCACACTGCTCACCCGGACTCATGTACGAGGGAAGCCATACGTTTGGGGGACCTGGAGAGGAGAAGAAAAGAGGGTGGAATGAGTGGGAGGTGGATGGAGAGGAGAAGAAAAGAGTGTGGAATGAGTGGGAAGTGGTAGGAGAGGAGAAGAAAAGAGTGTGGAATGAGTGGGAGGTGGATGGAGAGGAGAAGAAGAAAATGTGAAATGAGTAGGAGGTGGATGGAGAGGAGAAGAAAAGAGTGTGAAATGAGTGGGAGGTGGATGGAGAGGAAAAGAAAGAAAAGAGTGTGAAATGAGTGGGAGGTGGATAGGTGTAGAAGCAGGGAGGTGGATAGGTGTGGAAGCAGGGAGGTGGATAGGTGTGGAAGCAAAAGAAAAAAGTGTGGAATGAGTGGGAGGTGGATGGAGAGGAGAAGAAAAGAGTGTGAAATGAGTGGGAGGTGGATGGAGAGGAGAAGAAAAAAATGTGAAATGAGTGGGAGGTGGATGGAGAGGAGAAGAAAAGAGTGTGAAATGAGTGGGAGGTGGATAGGTGTAGAAGCAGGGAGGTGGATAGGTGTGGAAGCAGGGAGGTGGTTGGAGAGGAGAAGAAAAGAGTGTGAAATGAGTGGGAGGTGGATAGGTGTGGAAGCAGGGAGGTGGATGGAGAGGAGAAGGAAGAAAAGAGTGAAATGAGTGGGAGGTGGATGGAGAGGAGAAGAAAAGAGTGTGGAATGAGTGGGAGGTGGATGGAGAGGAGAAGAAAAGAGTGTGAAATGAGTGGGAGGTGGATGGAGAGGAGAAGAAAAGAGTGTGGAATGAGTGGGAGGTGGATGGAGAGGAGAAGAAAAGAGTGTGAAATGAGTGGGAGGTGGATGGAGAGGAGAAGAAAAAAATGTGAAATGAGTGGGAGGTGGATGGAGAGGAGA
>NC_091551.1:51381266-51383766 GCF_042767895.1 Penaeus vannamei
CATTAGTACCATTATAACTATTTTGATGTAATTATTATTATTATTATTATTACTGTCATCATTCTTGTTAATATCATCATTATCATCATCATTGTAATTATCTTTATTTCTGTTTTTATCATTATTATCACTATTACATTAATTTTATCATTATCATTATTAGTTTTATTGATACTATCCTTATGTTTTGTATAATGATAACCATTATAATTTTAAAATTCTCTATTGTGGGTATATATACCTCATGATTTCTAATATGAAGTGTATCAACAGAACGGTTATTGTTTAGTAGAATTTCACAATAATAATTTTACAAAATTTGACATTGGCTGTCTTCCTCCTCCATGTAATTCATTCTCATTCCTAATATACTCATGTGACTGATGAGTTGGTCACTATGTTGAATTTCACCATATTGTTGGTTTTTATTTGTTTGAAATGCAGAATGAAGTGCAATGAAGTAACTACGTTTATCGTTATTGTTATTTTGGTTGCAATTATTATTACTATTATTATCATCATCGTTATTATCATGTTATCAGTAATATCATTATTATTGTTATAGTAAATTTTGTTATTGCTGTTATTATCGTTATTGTTATTATTATCACTATTATCATTATTATCACTGTTATCATCATTATTATCATTATCATTATTATTATTATTATTATTATTATTATTATTATTATTATTATTATTATTATTATTATTATTATTATTATTATTATTATTATTATTATTACTAATATTATTATTATTATTATTATCATTATTATTATTATTATCATCATTGTTCTTGATATTATCAGTATTATTACTATTATCATTATTATCATTATCATTTCTATTAACATCATTGTTTTTTTTATTTTTTTATTTATTTATTTTTTTTATAGCGTTTGTTAGTTAGTTTGTTCGTTGGATAAGAATAACAACTCAAGAAGTTATGAACATATTTTTACGAATTTTCAACCCTTGGCCCAATAGATGCCAGTAACTTTTGGTGGCGATTCAGGGATTTTTAAAAGGATTTAGTAGTATTGCGAGTTGGGGGAAACAGTGACGTCATCAGTGTACTTGAGAAAAAGTTGGGGGAAACAGTGACGTCATCAGTGTACTTGAGAAAAAGTTGGGGGAAACAGTGACGTCATCAGTGTACTTGAGAAAAAGTTGGGGAAACAGTGACGTCATCAGTGTAGTTGAGAAAAAGTTGGGGGAAACAGTGACGTCATCAGTGTACTTGAGAAAAAGTTGGGGGAAACAGTGACGTCATCAGTGTACTTAGAAAAAGTTGGGGGAAACAGTGACGTCATCAGTGTACTTAGAAAAAGTTGGGGGAAACAGTGACGTCATCAGTGTAGTTGAGAAAAAGTTGGGGGAAAGAGTGACGTCATCAGTGTACTTGAGAAAAAGTTGGGGGAAACCGTGACGTCATCAGTGTACTTGAGAAAAAGTTGGGGGAAACAGTGACGTCATCAGCGTACTTGAGAAAAAGTTGGGGGAAACAGTGACGTCATCAGTGTACTTGAGAAAAAGTTGGGGGAAACAGTGACGTCATCAGTGTACTTGAGAAAAAGTTGGGGGAAACAGTGACGTCATCAGTGTAGTTGAGAAAAAGTTGGGGGAAACAGTGACGTCATCAGTGTACTTGAGAAAAAGTTGGGGGAAACAGTGACGTCATCAGTGTACTTGAGAAAAAGTTGGGGGAAACAGTGACGTCATCAGTGTACTTGAGAAAAAGTTGGGGGAAACAGTGACGTCATCAGTGTACTTGAGAAAAAGTTGGGGGAAACAGTGACGTCATCAGTGTACTTGAGAAAAAGTTGGGGGAAACAGTGACGTCATCAGTGTACTTGAGAAAAAGTTGGGGGAAACAGTGACGTCATCAGTGTACTTGAGAAAAAGTTGGGGGAAACAGTGACGTCATCAGTGTACTTGAGAAAAAGTTGGGGGAAACCGTGACGTCATCAGTGTACTTGAGAAAAAGTTGGGGGAAACAGTGACGTCATCAGTGTACTTGAGAAAAAGTTGGGGGAAACAGTGACGTCATCAGTGTACTTGAGAAAAAGTTGGGGGAAACAGTGACGTCATCAGTGTACTTGAGAAAAAGTTGGGGGAAACAGTGACGTCATCAGTGTACTTGAGAAAAAGTTGGGGGAAACAGTGACGTCATCAGTGTACTTGAGAAAAAGTTGGGGGAAACCGTGACGTCATCAGTGTACTTGAGAAAAAGTTGGGGGAAACAGTGACGTCATCAGTGTACTTGAGAAAAAGTTGGGGGAAACCGTGACGTCATCAGTGTACTTGAGAAAAAGTTGGGGGAAACAGTGACGTCATCAGTGTACTTGAGAAAAAGTTGGGGGAAACAGTGACGTCATCAGTGTACTTGAGAAAAAGTTGGGGGAAACAGTGACGTCATCAGTGTACTTGAGAAAGAAGTGATTTTGATGTACTTCTTCAAGTGTGAATATCTTTTTATTGCACCAGCGACGGTATT
>NC_091551.1:51403766-51413766 GCF_042767895.1 Penaeus vannamei
GTGGACAAAATCATTCACGATCATCTGCATATGCAAAAGTTGTTTACTCGATGGGTTTCTCAGGCTACTCGGACTTTTCCAGAAGCAGGAACGAGTCCATTGTTCCAAGACTCTTTTAGCCATGTGCCAAGAAAATCAGGAGGACTTTTTGGACAGACTAATAACACAGGAATAAATTGGGTTCACTACTATGATCCAGAAAATAAGGCCCAGTTAAAACAATGGAAGCACTTTAATACAACATCCCCCCAAAAGGCACTGTTACACCCACAGCAAGCAAGGTCATGTTGAAAGTCTTTTGGGACCAGCATGTAGTAGTAATGATGGATTTCCTGGTAAAAGGCCCTACAATTACAGGATATTACTACGTTTCACTGCTACAAAAATTATAGAAGGTTATCTAAACCAAGTAGTGTGGAATGTTCACCAAAGGTGTCCGCCTCCTACAAGACAACGCCCCTGTTCACAACCTTCACATAAAGAAGCAAGTTATGGCTACAACATCCTTATCTTTCTGACCGTGCACCATCTACTTTTCATCCAAGAAGTAAATTTGATGGGCAAGCATTTCTAAGATGATGAGACTGATTTCTGAAGTTCTGGCGGACGCCACAATCACCTTGGCACCGACGCCGCCTCGCTTTGCTTAATTGCCTCAATCGACACCGGCGTAACTACATACCCGTGATCATAAAACTTTCCACCTCACCTATACATAACAAAGAAACGCCATCCTTCCGGTATAAGAAAGCGGACTGGAACTATTTTAAATCTTATCTTTCAGAGCAAAATTCCGACTTTGACCATGACAGAGAAACAGTTCTCGAAATAGACAGGCACTGGCACCATCTCTTTGCTTGGATTTCAGCAGCAATGCTCCGGTCCATCCCACGAGAGCGTTATAAAATCCGTAAATCATTCCATCCAAGCGAGACTAGACATACAGGTGTGTGTCTACCTGATACTCGGCGCGAGGGGTCGACGGGGACGAATCAATTCACAAACTCGCTTCGGGAGATAGATTTCGGCAGCTCGAGCGCACGGACGGAGCGTACCAAGGTAGCAACGTCCGTGCAACGAGCTGAAGGAATCTGGAAAACGAGCGAGATGGAATTGATTTACGGAAAAAAAAAAATAAAATTCCTCTCCATTGCATGCCTTCTCTTGGGGGTTCTGCAAGGCATGCAGGGGAATGGAGTTCTGTGGCCGAAGGGCGTCTGGGGCCTGCACAGTAGATGTGGTACTGGTGGACAGGCGTCGGGTGCTCAGGCACACATAAAAAAAAAAAAAAAAAAAAAAAAAAAAAAAAATAAATAAATAAATAAAAAGAAACGAAGAAAGAAAAAGTGTTCCACATATAGCTCTGACTATGCAACAATGCATAACCCTGAACTAAATAAATTAATACATGAATGACAATGCATGAACCCTGACTCCTGACACATGTACTTATACATATATATTTATTAAACCTACATATGGCAAAGGCGACCAAGGGACCCTACCCTGGAAATTTGCAGGTACGAGCGAACCAGAACCTGAAACCCACCAAAGGGGTGAAGCGCCTAACTTTAAATCTTAATCTTCCTTAATTTCTCTCTTTCCCTTCCCTCTGATATCTTAGCTTTCTTCCAGACTCGCTCTAGTCTATCTTTAGCTTTAGCTCCGAGCGAGAGAACCAAGCGTCTCCTGACCTGCTACAGGAATCGTTTTCTCCAAAATATTCAGAATTTACACCGAGTGGGACCTCACTATCCTCAGAAACCATGTCATAGATAGTTTTGATAATGATCGCAAAATTAATTGGCAAAATTTAGTTAAACAAACAGAATCGATGCGAGTTCGCAATCCACGGGAATTTTGGCAAAAGATTAAACAATTAAAAGGCAGTAACTTCCCTCCCTTCAGTCACCTCCTCAAGGACAACACTCAAGTTTCAGATCCCGTGGATGTTATCAAAAATTTTCGTGATCACTGGCAAACCGTATTCTATCCTCATGAACCACACCCCTTTTTTAACGAACATTTTCAATCCACCAACACCTGGAGCCAAGAACACAGGATAGAAACGGAGCCAATTATCCACATGGATAGGCTGGACGACACACGCGGACTCCGTGCTCTCTGACAACGTTTTACGAGCTGTGACGCACCTGTACAATACCTCTCTTGCTTCTGGCTACTTTCTTGCTCCTCTTCAGACTGCTATCGTGGCCCTCATACCTGATCCAAATAAAGACCTCACTGATACCAAGAATTACCGCCCAATGAGTTTACTAGAGACATTAGGCAATTTTTTTGAGAGTCATTAATTCCCGACTAAAGGTGCTGTCACACTAGCACTTTTTCCGTAAATTTTTTGACAATTTTATTTAACGTAAATACAACCATTCTCGAATATAACTTGATTTGACTATGTTTGGCTGAAAAAGTTGACGGAAAGGTTTTCAAACGGAAACGATCATTATCGTCTGACTGGAAGATCGACAATTCGCTCTAAAATGGACAAAATTTCAGAAAATTGTCAAAAAATTGACGGTAAAAGTGCTAGTGTGACAACACCTTAAGGCGGTATCTTGACGTCTATGACCTACTTTCTTCCAAACAATTTGGCTCTCGCTCTCACCGCTCGACTACTGACGCACTGAACCTACTGACTAACTACTGTCTTAACAACAAAGACAGACGACTTAAGACGGTCCTCATGACCAAAGACGTGGAGCGAGCCTACGACACGGTCTGGCATGCTGGCTTGAAGTACAAAAGCTGCACTAAAGTCAATTTTCCCTCGTGCACCAAGAAGCAGTTTTGCAGCTTCTTGGATGACCGTGAATTAAAGCTTAAATTCAAAGGTAAAGTTTCCTCAACAATTAGTATGCGCGCAGGTGTACCTCAAGGCAGCATAATCAGCCCAACACTATACGTATTATACACTAATGACTTCCCCGACCCCACCTTCCCTGATTCACTGACGTTACTTTACGCTGACGACTTCACGCACTTAGCCAGACACGATTCGCTCGCTGGCGTCGTCCGGCGAACCAACGACGAGCTTGACACCGTCTCTCGATGGGAGCGCAAATGGCTTATCAAAACGAACTCGACAAAAACAAAAGTCCTCTTTATAAAGCCAAGACACAATCCTCCTTACGATCCAATATACCTAAACTCCTTCGACAGACGACAAGCACCTCGTCAAATAACACACTCTTGCGCCGTTCTCGATTTCACTTTTGACACCATGTTTAGATTTCATTATCATACCTCTTCAAAAGCCGCATTGGCTAGAAAGACCTTACAATCGCTTTATCGATTCGGATGCGCTGCCTCACGAAGCTGCACCTGCTCAAAGCACTCATCACGCCACTCCTCACATACGCACAACCCACACTCACACTCGCCGCACAAACAAACAAACAGACGCGAGCTACAGATCCTCCTGAACAAAGCACTTCGCTGGGTCTACAGCGTGGCGTGGGACGACTTTGTCTCAACAGCGCGATTACACGAGAGGGAAGCGGTGTTCCCGTGAACCTCGTGTGGCGATGGATGGTTTGTAAATACCTCGACAAAGTCCGCGCGTGATGCCCCGACTGGATAGAGCGCAATAACGCCTTCATCCAGGGACGGAGGAGCGGGATAGGCCGTGGTCTCTTTTCTCTGGACTGGTCTGAGGAGATTGAGCCAGATTTCTGAGCTTGGCGGCGCCTTCTTTTCCTTTGTGCACTCTCTCACTTCCTTCTCTCTTTCTCGCCCTCCCCTTTCATGTTTTGTTTGTTTGTCATTATTTTAACATCACGATGTGACGAGCCCCGGGAGCTCCTCGGCTCGGCTCAGTTCTCCTGTTTTGTGTTTGTTTGTTTTTAATGTTCATTTTAACGTTCACTTTTAATTTTATTTCCTCGTTTTATCACTGTTTTATGCATGTAGTTGTTTTTTTCACTTTAGTTTGTTTTGTTTTTGTGTTTTAAGTTCTTTTGTTTTGTTTTTTGTGTTTTAAGTTCGTTTATGTTCGTTCCCGTTCTCCAACGGAACTTTTAACCTCCCTAATAAACAACTACCCTCATCTTCAATCCCTTTCTCTGTGTGACGGCATCTTCGACCTCATCTCCCTCACATCGCGTAGGCGTCCCGCATCCTAATCCTTACCCTCATCTCACTAGTTCCGGATTTCCGACACGTGGCATCTGCCGCTCATCTCCCCGGAAGTCCCGCCGCCGACAGAGAGAAATCTCCGATCGACGCAGGCGGGGGAGATAGACTCGTCGCGGTCGCATCCGCTTTCATCCTCGCAGTCTCGAGGTTAGCCGAGGGCACCACCGTTGCCATGGGCGAGAAGTCCCTGCCGTTTGGAGCCGCTGATGGCGCCTGGCAGGCTGCCCTCCTACCCACCTCCTCCCCCGTTATCCGAGTGCAACCCGCAGCCCGGGCACGGCCGCCATTGCTGGCTTGTTGGCCCGCCAGTTCCACGCCCAAACGGGAAAGTCATGCCATGGCTGCGGCGAACACAGATGGCGCGGGGCCTCCGCTCGCCAGCCTTTTCCCGCCTCTTCCGACTCCAGTCATCTATCCCCCATCTATTACCCCGCCCGCTGGGTTAAGCTCCGGCTCTTTCTCTCTTACCGACTCATCCTTTCTATCCCCTCTTTATCCTTCCCCTCTCCCTCCTTTCCTCCTCCCCCCCTTTTTTTCTCTCGATTTCGATTGTATTCGTCTGTTGTGATGCGCCGCCCACCTGTTGTTGTCCCTTAACGGAAAGGATTGGCAATAAGGAGGTGGCCCAACGCAGAGCTCCAATCCTCTAGTGCATTGGAGAACTCAACCAATCTGCCACTAGGGAGGGGGGGGGTCGAGTATGGGCTCCTTTGTTCCCAATCTCTTCCTCCTCTCTCTCGTCTCCTCACAACCAGCCCAGTCATCTCACTCTCATCCCGCTCACATCACTTCACTCATACTTTGTATTCAACGGCCAAAATTAGAATTGATATTCCCGGTGGTTCCTCGCGAGTGCTCCAATCTCAGCCGGAATCAGAGTCCTCGGGTACTTTGCCATTCACGAGGGCTACCTTGCCCTCATCGAAGACGACTCACATGCCGAAAAGATGTTCACCAGAGATGTTCTCCAATCCCTGGTGAAACGTGGATTCACACTCATTTTGCCCAACTCACTCTTGCGCTAAAAAAGAAGAAGAAGAAAAAAAAAAAATGATCGGCAAGTCGTGAACGAGTCTCAGCAGGACATGGCTGATGAAATCATGACCTCCACCTCTGGCGCCCAAGCAGTGTATGAACTGCTTCGCCTGTGGTCACCTAAAGGAAAAAAGGCGAGATGCACTGAATGTGGCTCTGGCACTCACTCCTCCGGGGAGTGCAAGAGCACTGTGAAGAAATGCTTGAACTGTGGCGGCTCACACCGCCATCAGAGGTCATCAAAACCTCACACGAAAAAATTAAAGAATAAGAAAAGGAGAAAGAAAATAAACCTCACAAGATTCTAACACAAAAAGCAGCACAAGAGACCGTTCAAGCTACAACCAATGCCTGGAAACCCCTGCTTAATCAGGTCTGGCAAGATATAAAATTTAAAAAAGTGTTCGCCCAGAATACTTTTTCGGGCTAGTACAGTGGTAACGTACCGTCCTCTCATCCGAGGGGTCGGCGGTTCGCGCCCCGCCCAGGCGCGAGAAGTTGCAATTGTCGCCCGGAGGTTACTGCTGTGGCTGGGCACCACGGTGGGTAAGGACTAAGCTCTGTCGCGTCAGCACTAGCTGACACACGTTGATCGAGTCGACATTAGTCGGC
The DNA here is from genome assembly GCF_042767895.1 of Penaeus vannamei. Classification (NCBI taxonomy): domain Eukaryota; kingdom Metazoa; phylum Arthropoda; class Malacostraca; order Decapoda; family Penaeidae; genus Penaeus; species Penaeus vannamei. The sequence goes on from NC_091551.1 coordinate 51,409,569, forward strand.
ACAGGCCGGGCGAGGCTCAGCTTCGCATATCGGACTTACCCTTATCGCTCAGAACCCTCCATCACTGGCTCTCCCCAGTGACCTATCCAAGAAGATTCTGATAGTGTTACTCCACGCCCACATGAAGAACATCATTGCCTCTGAGTTGGGCTTCAGCCACGATGCCAAGGTATTCCTGGCACAAAATAATTTACCCGCTCTTGACCTTGGAGAGAACGTCACTTGGGATATCTTTAAGGTAGTAAAACCTCGCGCCACTGCTCCACCCAAAGGAACACCGCCTGCACAGATCCACACAGCAATTCAGGTCCCAGCACCTGAAACGCCAAAGGTACCACAGACACCAGCAACAGTATCTCCAACCACTGAGCAACAGCCCTCACAGACAAAGTCCGACAAACCACAGAGCTCACTTCCACCACCACATAACAACCGACAATGTCACATCCAGCGATCTGAACACACTATCATGATCCCGACACAACCCCGAGAATCTTTAAAACATGCAAACTGGGAGGGCTTCAAACAAGCACTGGAAAACACCCGTAAGTAATCTCGAGGGGCAACCCACACACACAATAAACACCCACCTTGAACAGTGCTACACAGACATACAGACGGCCCGCGAGGCCAACATACCCAAAACAACATATAAAACTATCCCTCACTACAGAGAAACACATCGTCTTAGATTGCTTGAAATACAACACGAGCTCTCACTAACACGGGGCTGGGACGCACAACTACGCACATGATACAGAGAACTCCAGACGCTAATAACACAGGAAATTAATCAACAAACACCACTGGGACTCACTCGCGCAAAGACCATGTCAAAACGCTAAAGACCCCAAGACATTCTGGAGCTCCAGGAGGCTCATGGGGTCGAACAAAGAACAACATTCCTATACGACGCACATCGGCAAAAGGTGGACTCGGTGGAGGAGATGGAGGCTCTCCACCGGGTATTCTGGCAACAGAATTTCCGTATCTCCTCCACCGAGAACGCCCGCTTCGATAACACCACAGATACCGAGGTCACGCACAACCTACAACAACCCAACTCTCCCAGAAAACATCATAACACAAAACAATCTCACAGAAGATAGTCCCCTCTCTACACCAAGCACTCCAGCACCTACACCATACAATAACTATTCTTCTTATGCAGACGATACCACACAGATAATCTCACACCCCTCTAAATCACAACACATCATGCAACTCACAACACAACGAGCTATACAGAACAGAGGAAGCATTCTCGGCCTACACTTCTCAGACACAGGAATCACATCGTACATCACACAGTATCTCACAAACACGCTTAACACTCACCAAACTCCGACGCTTCTCATGTTGTGCACCACGAACAATGCACCGACTTTACAAAACAACTGTTAGACCAATTATCGAATACACAGCTGTCCCGCTGGTTGCAATAGCTTACAAAAACTCAAAATGAAATCAGTACAATCAGTATAGAACAAAGCACTACTCTGGGTACACGGCGCAGCAGTATTAGATTTCATGTCCTCAGAAATTCTAAACCGAATATACAGCACTGAGCCACTCAATACACACATACACAGACACGCACAAAACACCTGGGCTCACCTACGCGAACAAGAAGACGTACACTATCACAACATTGTGACAAACACACGAACACACCAACCGCACCTGGTAGGCCAGGAGCCTCACACACACCGAAACACAAACACCTGCAGCAATATACGCTCGCACACCCGACTCTTAATCGTGGCTATGAACTTATTTTAAGTTGTTTAAAATGCTATAGAACAAAAACAAACAAAAATACAAAAACAAACAAAGCAAAAACAAAAATCAAATGAAAACAAAAGGGACCCTCAGAATCCCCAAAGGATTGGCTAATTCACGCTGCACAACAATAAATACATCAATAATAAACTTTGCGAGCTTCGGCTCTGCCAGCCACACCTGGCGTTACCTGGCAGGTTCATGCGTGCGGTGCCACTCAAGTTCAAGTTCATCACCTGCTTTGCGTGGCTGTGCCATTATAGTCACCTGCTCTGCGTGATATTGCCGTCACTACCTGGGCATCATTTTCACCTTCCTGGCATCGACTGGGTCACAGCCCATGCTTGTTTCATCAAGGGTGCAGTGGTGCTTCCAACCTCACTTCGGTGTACTAGTTGGGCCGCCACTGTTCACTGGATAGACTACGAGCACCTCGTCGGGTGGGGAGGGGGAGAGGGGGAGGTAAAGGAACTAGGGCAATACAGGCACTCTCCTGCCACTCTAGAACAGGAATAGGGATGGGTTCCCTCAAGAGGGCATCCTTGAATAGCTCGAGTGACTCACCCTTCGACCTTCCAGGCGCACATCAAGAGTGCAGGGGGGGGGGGGGGCTGTTGTAATCCGAGAGAATTCTTTCAAGGACTAGGCAGGCTCTTTTGTGTACTAATTTTCCAAAAGAAAAATGTAAACATGCCAAAGGTTCGTATAAAAACCAGAAGGGACCGTCCCCCAGCAAGAGGACATAATTACTGAAAATACTCTGCCAGCAGGACATCAAAATTGTGAAACTCCTGAACACGTATGATGGATACATAGCCATAACAGACACAGACTTACGTACCAACAATGTGTTTGAAGATGCTACAAGGAACGCTCTCACTACTGCAGGCTTCTCCCCAGTTCTCTCACCTGAGAAAAGAGCGATGACCCTAATGCTGAAAGGAATAGTTCAGGAGGTGCTGGCACACAAGACGACACGAACTGTGCAACACATATAATTCACAAAGTCCTGACATTTATCCTAAACAGCCATGGCCTCGAAGAGAGTGATAGACTAAAGATCTTCCCTTTCACAACCTTCCAAAGAAACAAAACTAGGGAAAGAGCCGATGAGGTGGCCATTGCAGTGAGACGGGGTCTGCAGCACCGCATGATTGACGACACAGCCAGAGGACCCATAATTGTAGCCACAGGATACCTACCTCCACGTCGCCCTATTCTACCATACCTTGACCTTGTTCTTTTCCAACTACTAAAGCTCCTTAGACAACAAAAACCCTGCCTACATCGTCGGAGACTTTAATGGTAGACAGAATACTCGGACACAGAGACAATAAAGACGAAAACAGGTTAGCGAGACTACTGGCAGACGGCCGGCTGAACCACCTGGGCTCAGACTTCCCTACACTGATAAGACGGACCTCAGCCACAAGCCCAGATATCGTTTTAACCAACAAATACAGATACCTCAATGCCTGTATCATGCCTGGCAACATCACCACCAGCGATCACCTCCTAATCATCGTAGATCTATCAACAAACCCCATACTCAGTCCAACCAACCCTCGATGCGAATACAAGAAGGCTAACTGGGATAGATTCAAAGAGATCCTGGAAGACAAACCAGACAATGACCTCAATGGGAGACCCGTTCTAGACATTGATCAGGAAACCGAAAGATGGTATGATGACCTCTTTGAAGCCAAAGAAGCCTGCATCCCCCCCCCAAAAAAAAAAAAAAATATATATATATATACAGAACTGCACCACACCCTACAAGCTCACATGAACTACAGTTGATCCAGGCCCAGTATGATGGGATACGAACCCTCATCAACACCAAAGGCTGGGATCAGGACCTTAGACAACAATTCAACTCAGTATACAGTTAACAGAGACTTGCAGAGCTCATTTCAACAAAAAATGGACAGAACTCAACACCAATCTTGCCTCAGAATCAAGAGCCCAAAAGGACTTCTGGCAACAACTAAGAATCCTAATTGGAAACGAAATCAAAACGAGCCCCTACCTATACGATCATCAGGGTAGGAAATTATACTCAGACGTAGAAAAGGCTGTCCACCGAACATACTAGAGAAATATATACCAAATCTCCAACACAGAAACCTTACAATTTGATAAAAAAAACTGAAGAAAGGGTTACAGAGGACCTAGCCCTGCAGACTGACCAGCTAATCCCGGACCAATACATCAACCTAAATAACTTAACAATAGAGAATCCATTAATAACACCAATCAGCATAGAAGAAATCACGAAGGTCATCAAATACACAAAGAATACAGCACCTGGAATCAGTCAGATCAGGAAACCAGAAATCACAAACATCTCTCCTATGACGATACACCGTCTAAGAAACATTTTCAGTGCGTCTTTGGCTTCCGGTTACTTTCCCAA
>NC_091551.1:51418766-51428766 GCF_042767895.1 Penaeus vannamei
TGTCTATAAACACAAGTAAATAAAGCCTAACTTATGTAATAGTTCATTTATTGGATTACAAATTCTATACAGAATAATCTTAGTTGTCAAGTATGTTAATTTTCTCTTTACAGTAATGCAAATCTCTATAAAACTACAAAGCTCTTTAGTAAATGAAAATAACTTCTCCACATAAATATATAATATCCCCATCAAAAATAATTCACAGTGCAAATAACCCTGAAGATAAATCAAATAATAATATTGTACTAATTTGATATCATTTCATATGACATCCTTCCCTACAAATTTTGTACGCTTTTAAAACAAAAATGAAATAAAAAATATTACATTTGCAAATCTTAAATTACTCTTCACACACATTGAGTTCATTATCATACAAAAATAATTCATTAACTGTCACACATTTTCCGCAGATTTGAAAGGCCTTTACTGATTGTATTTTCCATGGCTTTGTATCCAGGCTTCCTGTAATTATCTCGTCGTTTGGAAGAAGTGGGGCCATAATACTCGTACGTTGCAGGGGGAGCAAATTCGTTTCTTCGTTCCTCCTCTCCGGTGGAAGGCTCGCCGCAATCTGGATTCCCGAAAGCTGGGTCTCTATAAGCCTGCGAATCTGTCCCTCTATCGTCTCGCAACCCCCGCTCTGGGTTGGTAGATGATGGTCTTGAATTTTGCTTGCTGTTCCGCTGTTTACTCGGCTCATACAGGGTAGGCGGTGCAAACTCGGTGTTCCGCTGCTCCCTCTGTCGCAGGACCCACTCTTCTTGCGAAAGGGTTGATTTGACCCCCTCCTTCCCCATGTCCCATTCTCTCGTGTGCTTACGCTTCTGGGCCCGTTTCAGCTCCTCGCGTGACGTTTCCTCCTTCTGCAAGTTGGCTGGGGCAGGAGGACCTATACTGGCGCCCTCATCCTCTTCTTCGTCTTCTGAGGCTGGAGGAGTCTTCAATTTGGCTTGTTCTAGATCTGAAATAAGTAATTGGGGAATAATAACTAATACCGAGGAGTGAAAAGCATGACAAAACATAATAAAAAAAGTAGACTAAATCTGCATCTATGCCTCTGTCTGTGTGTGTGTGTGTGTTGCTTATGTGTTGCGTGTGTGTTGTGTGCGTGCGTGTGCATGTGCATGTGATGTGAGTATGCGTGTGGATGTGCATGTGCATGTGCTTGTGTCAACAAAGACAAAACATTAATTCAACAAAAGATAAGCAGACAAAACGACACACTGTCTCTCACCTTTGACAGGCAATCCCAGCTTGAGTCTCTTCCTCTGACGGACCTTCTCCAGCCTCGCCTGGAGCATCTTCTCCTTCTTGGCTGCGGCTGCCCGCTTGGCTTTCCCCCCCACCTGCGTCTCTTTGTGGAGCTCTTGCAGGAGTTCCATCTGCTCCTTCCTCTCCTTCTCATCCTTGGAGAACCTGAGGTAGCCTGTGCCGTGAACTCTGGCCTCTGTGGGGGGATGGGAAGGTGTGTATTAGTGTGATGAGGAATAGGGGGAGAAAGAGGGAGGGAGAGGGGGAAAAATAATTCAATCGCTTATTCACTCTCTTTCTCTTTTTCTCTTTCACACACACAAAAGACAAACGTACCATCAAAAGCAACGTCTTGGTAGTGCATGTCCTTCTTAAAGGCATTAAGTTCTTCCTCAGTTTCCCATTTCTGTCGCTGGATCTCTCTTCGCATGTCCTCTGATAGGAGATCGGGCTCTGAAGTCTCATCCTGGAGAGGTTCATAAAAGAATAGTAAAAAAAATGAAGGAAGTGATGGCTAAATTCTATACCTTTTGAGTGGAAAAAAAAAGAAAAAAAAAAGTCTTAAAAAATTCATGGAATCGAGAATCATTTGTAATGACTGGAGGAGAAAGGAGGAGTAGGAAGAGGAGGAAAAAGAGGAGAAAAAGAAAGATAATGAAGTGAAAGAGAAGAGGGAGGAGGAGGAGGAGATGAAGGAAAAAAAAAAGGAGAAGAAGAAGAAGAAGAAGAAAGAAGAAGAAAGAAGAAGATAAATAACTGGGAGATGAATGACTAGGCCCTGAACTTACCCATGTGGTATCCCTGGCAAGTTCCTTGTCCTTCTCCACCATCTCCGGCAAGTCCTTCCTCATGCAAGTGCGAGTCCTTCCCAAAACATCTGTATATTCCACCCTGTCATTTAAAAAAACAGATGTAATGAATGATAACAATTATAACAAAAAAAGTAGTAATACAGATACCACTGCTACTAATAGAAAATAATCTTATGTTAACAATATAATGAAAAATATAAAAATAAGAGCAAGGGTGATGATGCCATGTCATAAAAGAGCTTTAGAAAGAGAAAGAAAAATGACAAATATAAAAATAACAGTAATGATGATGATGCCATGTCATAAAAGAGCTTTAGAAAGAGAAAGAAAAAAAGATATATTAATGATGTACTGAAATTTCAATTATAAAATTATATTCCAACACATTTGTTTACATTTAATATTATTTTCTTTGAAGAGAATAAAGAAAAAAAAAAAGACATACTTATGATATATAAAATTAGCCAAATGCTTAATCATTAAATCATAATCTATCAAAGTTACTCACATTTTCTTTTTCAGGACATTGGGAAAGAAAAAAAAGAAAAGAAAAGAAAAGAAAAAAGAAAAAAGAAAGAAAAAAAAACGAAGACAATTACCGTAACAAAAACACAAATAAGAAGTATGACAAAAAACAAAACAAAAACAAAAACTTTCACTCCTTAAACCCTAAAGGATGGGAAACCTCAGTGCCAAGTGTGAGCACGAGACAGGAATTAAAGCGAGATCCAAACTGCTATAATAAAGAAAGAGAACAATCAGCTAATAAGACAACTTTTACCATCTTTTGCATTGTGTAAGAGACAGGAAGAAAAGCCAAGAAAAGGATGACTTGAAGAAAAGAAAAAGAAAAAAGGAAGGAAGGAAGGAAGGAAAGAAGAACGAAAAGGAGGAAGGAAGGAAAGAAGGAAAAAAGAAAGAAAGGAAAAAAGAAAGAAAGAAAAAAGAAAGACAAAAAGAAAAAAGAAAGAGAAAGAAAGACAAAGAAAAAAGAAAGAAAGACAAAGACAGAGAAAGAAAGACAAAGAAAAAGAAAATCACAATGACTCGCTCTCTACCATCCCATGTAGCAGACATACACGAGTATGATATGTCAAACATCACCCTTTACAACTTCACAGAAATGAAAAGAGAATGAAAGAAAAGAAAACAAAGGAAAGGGTTTAGAAAAGGGCATACCATTCATCGTCCTTCTTCGATGCTTTGTACGACTTGGGGTTCTCTTTCTCTCTTTCCGCCTGTTCTTCTCTTTTATTCTTCCTTTCCATTACATCATCAATAATCTTTTTCTGAAATGCAGATGATAGACCATTGTCATGTCAATGTAATACGTTTTTAGGGTATGGATAATAGATTATTCCGTAACCATTGTGGATATTGGTGAAAACATGTTTTGTGGTTTCCTAGCCAAGTTTAAGCCTCTTGTTGAGAAATAAGCTTCCAGAATGGATATTCATACTATCTGTTGACTTAATCTTGGTGAAAATGTGATACTATTTCACAACATTCATGACTACAACCAGCCAACAGTTTTTTTTCACCATTACTACCTCTTTCTATAAAGCAATCATGATTTTAAAAATAATTCTGGTAATAATTAAAATGATAATAATAATAAGAAGATTAAGAATTATCATAATAATAACAAAATGAAAACAAATGAACAGTAAACATAAACATAAACAGTAATAAGTGGATAAAGTGGAATTGAAATGGCCACAACTTTACAACTATGTCTAACAAGAAGGTCTTCCTTGTTACCTGAAAGTTCACGAGATATTTTTGGTTAAGTCCGTCATCCTCCAAGGCCTCCACACCACCATGCAGCCTCTCGTACATGGCCGCTTTCTTTTCCAAGATTGACCTGAGAATTATGAGAAGACATGATATAGCTGTAATAATTAAGTAATTAAAAGGTATGATGAGTTAAAAAATCTGGTGTCTTTTGGAAAAATGCCTTTTTTTTGACAATTTTATGTGTCTACAATCAACTGTCTTGCAACTAATGTGTGTGCGTGTGTGTGCAATAATACTATTCTAAGATGTGCAAATTTAGTCTTATTTTGTATGTGAGAGAGTTTTTAATTATATAGCTCTCAGCAAATGACCATTTACACAACTAGTTACCTTGCTTTCTCTTCTGTAATTTTCTCCTCTTCCATCTGCTCTCTGTCCTTAGCAGCCCTGGCAATAACACCAGCATTTGTGATGTTAAAGGATTTTGTTGATCTGCTCTGCTTAGCTGCATCTTGTCGAGGAATACCCTTCTGGCCGGCTCCAAATTTACTTGCCTCCGCACGTTTCTTCTGCAATTCTGCGCGTAATCCGACTAGCTGTGAAATTCAAATAGCAATGGTTATCATCTTATAAAGAAATCATACTTAAATAATAATAATAATAGTAATAATAATAATAAAAATAATAATAAATATATAACTATCTGGTTGTGTAAAGTTTTGGTAGTTAAAATCTTCAGTGGCTAACTATAGCAATGATATTGGCTCCAGTATTTGGGGAGAACATGAAGTATACTTAAGAAACTGCAGATGATTCCTCTGTAAAAATAAAGACAATTAACTGTTAAAATTAACCCCAATGCAATGCCCTCAGAACTATGTTCCGTGGAGTGACATACCTGACGCCAATTTTACTTTTGAGACACCTATTTATCCTGAAAGAGTTTGGAAGGTGTCGGTGTTGCTGCTGTATATGTATATTCTCTAATTCTAATCACATTAATTTCAAATATTGGTTCAAATTCCAAAGATCTCCCAAGATGGTGTTTGTTACACAACTGTATTTGGTATCATGATTTTACATACAATATGAAACTACAAATCAATAAAAAAAGGATGGAGATGAGATTGATGTTTCCACAAAGAGCTCCTTTATCTGTGAGACATAATGACAGTGGCATAGAAGAGGTTTCACTGGATCTATCTTTAGGACATCACTCAACAAAGTATGTGATTCATACAGGACTTGATAAGGGAATTCTTACAAGACAGTGCTAGTTAATCTCAAGGGCCATGTCAGTGAGCAACAAGCGGGTGGTTAGCAACGACACTCATCTTTGTGTCTCCAGCATTCATCACTGATTCTCTGTTGTAGGCTTTGTGAAAAGAATATGTATGGCTGAACTCTCATAGATATCACATGAGTATGTTTTCACACATTAGCATAAAATATTTATTATATATGGCATTCTTTTTCTGATTTTTTATCTTAATATTTCCTCAATATGCTCTATACCCTCCCTACGTATGGAGGCCAATACAGTCTCGAAAGATGGTCAGCATAAACTAAAACTGCTATAACTAAACAGCACATGGCATAAGCAATGCATTAATAGGAGTATCTAATTCTATCTAGTTAGTATGTTAACTTAATAATATGTTCATAGAGAAACCATGACACTTGAGGCAATCACAGAAAATTTAAAACAGGACATTTTTCTTATGATTATGTTCATTGTCTTCTATCTACATCCAACTGAAACTTACAGTGATCTGAGTTAGAAGGCCTACAAACTTTAGTCAAACCAAATAATGGCACAACATCAAGGAATCATAATGATCAGAAAAAATGTCACTGAGTGTATTCTAGCAAGAGAGAGTTTTGATTGACTGGTCCTTCGTATTGAAAATAGATGAGCTGAGAGATCTACAAACACATTCTTGACAGAAGATATGGTTTAGGGTGACATGAATATCTTGTCGTGAAAAAAATATGGCCGAGGGTGGGGTGATGAGAACATCTTGTTATGGAAAAAAATTTGGCAGGTGAAGGGAACTTCTTGTCAAGGGAAATTCTTGAGGGTGAAATTTGCCAATCATCAATTATGCCGAGGGATTGGCTAAAAAGCAAATATGGATTCCAAGATTACAAAGAGGAGGCATGAAGTCTCAATAGTGTGTGAGTGTGAGTGTATAATTGGCCTACAAACCACACATCCACCACTCAAGGAGACCTAATGCCTGGAATTTGGTCGTCATGTGTGCGGTAAGGCATCCAGAAACAATGGGTTAACTAAACCTTGAATGGTGTGGAAGTTGGGCTGATTGGTGTGAGGCCAGTTATGAATATGTGTGTATTCTGGGTCACTACAGATCCCTTAAGTCCAGACTGTGGTTTGGTCAGCGTGGGAAACACGTTCCCCGCACAAAAAATATTTGGTCAAATTCTATCCAAGCAAATGTAGCTCTCGGGTAACTTTCTAAGCGTATTAATTCTTTTTTAAATCAGATTTCACACATAAAATTTTTTTTTACCTTTCCACACACCTGTTTCATCACCCGTCTGTGCAAATGTAAACAAAATTATATTTTCCGCGCATGGAAAAATGTAATATTCCCCGTGCAAGAAAAATACCCTACAGTAATTATCATAAATGTTTAAATCACATTTTTGTAAAGGCTTGATATCTCTTGGTACTCTGGCAAATGCCAATATAATTCTACCATATACAATCAGGCCACAAAGAGCATTCAGATGCCTTTATCCTGTTCAACTTCAACCACATCATGGTTAATGTTACTGAGAGCGACACAAAGAGATAAAGGAAAATGGACATCTTTTAGAGCTTAAGCTATAGAGACACAAACAACACAGGTACAGCCGCTGTGACCCCATATTTACCACAAAGTTCACAACACCTTCACACAGCCAGTGTTCTTAATATCAGAGTTCTACAAATTGGTATGAGCGATAATAACATAAAGGGGGGTATAGGGGGGCTTCCCACTGTCTCGGCAACAAAAACCCACAACTTACAGCAGGAATGAAATGGTCTTACACAGAACAGAGAAAGATGAGATAATCAAATTTCAATTTTCAATGATTTTTGCTGTTATCGCATTTAGGTTTACCAGACCAAGTATTCCATTAAGACATATGAAATAATTTCTACTAGCAGCCTATAATCCAAAATCATTAGGCTAATACAATGAAGTAACTTACTCCAGACTCCATTATGGTGTAAAATATATACTTCCAGACGAAAAAAAAAATCTTGCTACGATGATTGCAAACGTTGTTTGGGTCGCTTGCGTTCCGATGTCACTGTGGTGGTCAATCTCCCGTCTTCAAAGAAAACGTGATTAATTGATGGGATTCTAAACTAAATGTCACAGACAGCAGGTATGGTTGATGTATATGAAGATATGCATTGACACTATCGCAATGATTGTAAATACATCCGCTTATTTAGCTATCATGGTTTTATTTTCTATATACATCATAAAACTAAAAGAACCAAACTGATATTCTCTCTCGAGCTCACGCACTCGCCCCCCCCCACCCATATACACACACCCTCACAGAAGTTTAGTGATTACAAAATATACATTTGTATTTATGTACAGTTGTATTTCAGGGACGGGATCCAATTACGGAAATATATATACCTTTCTCAGTGGTTATATGAATATGTGCGCAAAATCACTTCGTATAATATTTATATCTAATTACGTTGGTGAAAAAAATACAGGTAGCGATACATAATATGCGCAGGAAGTAAAGATTATACACAATACCTTGTCATAAATCATTATAAGTAATATACACAAAGTATATCTATCATGCCAATTGCGAGACAAGTTCAAAGACACTTTATACAACAACAACAAAGCAAAAAACATCTGGAAAAATGCACAACCAATGACATTCCTATTATTCTGGGAACCAAAAACCATTATTACTAATTAGATGGACTTCAAGTATACTAAACATATAATCTTTGTACTGGTGAAAACTCCGCATAGATACAAGAACGTGCATTTATATCATTATCATAATCATTATATATTCTTTTTATGAGGGGGGGCAGAGGGGAAGATTTAATTAAGGCTCATTAGTATTCGGTGACACACTGAAATGAAATTCGTCTCAGCGTGAATACGAACATTTCATTGTGTAACATGTTCACAGCCTAAGGGACGCTGCACAAGTACGTAAATAGCTGAATGTTTCGGTCACCTTCACTTGCCCATCAATTATTATTAAAAAAAAAAAAAGAAAAAGAGAGAGAGAGAGAAGGAAAAAGGAAAGAAAAGCGGATGAGAATTAGAAATATTTACCTATGGTCGATCCCCATCAAAACACATTTCCGCATAAATTACAAACAAAGAGCTTAGGGTCACAAAGAACTACTACTTATGCAAAAACATTGTCCACAAGTCATGAGACAAATATGTCTCTTTATATATAGCATGACTGAGGTCTATCTCTGCTTCTAGTATGAGGGACATTGGATCCAATTTATGGATTTCTTTTCAAACCATATTTAAGCTAAGAAAAATTATTACTGATACTACAAGCCTTTTAAAAAGATGTTATTGCTATGTCAACATGAGAAATCACGTGTGGACTGAGTATGGGTTTACATACACACACACACATACACACAAACACGCGCGCGCAGACACACACACACACACATATACATTCATACACATACCGCATTCCCCATCCACACGCACACACGAGCACAGTTTTGAGTATGTAAAAAGATAGAGACAAAAAAAAAAGAAAGATAGAAAACAAGAAAAGAAAAGAAAAGAAAAAAGAAAAAACCCCGAAATTAATTTGACAACTCGAATTTACCCGCCTACCTTACATGTCCAATCTCATAATTACAAGACCTCCAAAGTTGTTGATTCGCACGTACTGGCCCTTTATCACACGCAGCGTACAGCCGGCAAAGCGGCTTTAACCCTTGCATAACCTCGGGACTTAAACTGCACTCCGGGGAAAGTCACGTTCGTCGAGGTGGCTGAAGAGGAAGTATGGGAGGATTGGAGGAACATCGGAGAAGAAGAAAAATAAGAATTGATATAGATGTGTTTAGGTGTGTCTTTATCTGTCTATCTGAATATCTATTTCCCTATCTATACGAGGTGGACGAAGAGGAAGTATGGCAGGAATGGAGGAACAACGGAGAAGAGAAGAAAATAAGAATTTAAATAAATGTGTGTATATGTGTGTCTGTATACTATCTAATTCACTGTCTATGAGTATTTGATTATGTGTCTGTCTAATAGAATGGAGGAACAACAGACAAGAAGAAACGAATTTATATAAATGCGTGTATGTCTGTATCTGTCTATTTATTTCATATCTATACGACTATCTGATTATGTGTCTGTCTGTCTATGTCTATATACCTATCTTCCTCCCTGCTAACCTAAATATATCAGTCCATCCATCCATCCATCTATCTATCTATCGTTCACCAAAATACACACGCAAATACGTAATTTTATCCTCTGAACGTATACGAAGTTATGAAACGAAAGGTACGCTGTATATTGCCCTTGGATCATGGCGGTGAGGTAACGTGCTTAATCTATTTTGACTCTAATCCCAGGTATTATTAGAAGGTCAACGCGCGTATTTGGATGCATAAGAATACTGATCAGGGATTAATACACGACAGAAAACCTCCTGTTTAAATGCAAAAGGCGGAGCGAAGGAAGGTGAAGTCCTACTGTGAAGTCAAAAGGTTAACATGAGTGAAAAAAAAATGGCGGGAAAACCTTTGTTGTTTAATCTTACGATATTGCGATGGGAGAGAGAAGGAGGGATAACAAGAGAGGGAGAAGAAGAAGGAGAGGGAGTGGGAGAGAAAGGGAGAGAAAGGGGACAGAAAGGGTTAGAAAGAGAGAGAGGGAGAGGGAAAGGGGGGAGGGAAAGGGAGAGGAAGAGAGGGAGTTCTCGCCAATAACTGTAAAGTTAAGCGGGGAGAAGGAAAGAGAAACGATATTTGGTATGAATCCTGAATCTTCGAATTATGCAAAGATCTAGACTAAAAAAGGACCTTGGTGAGAGAGAGAGAGAGAGAGAGAGAGAGAGAGAGAGAGAGAGAGAGAGAGAGAGAGAGAGAGAGAGAGAGAGAGAGTGAGAGAGAGAGAGAGAGAGAGAGAGAGAGAGAG
>NC_091551.1:51437935-51440435 GCF_042767895.1 Penaeus vannamei
GAAACAAAAACCAGCTGTTCACGGATATAATAAGCAAGGGAGAATACGTAAGGTATAATACATCTTCAAGTGATTTGATAAAAGAAGATAGATACAAAAACTTGCCTATACTTACAACGTATTGTTTCTGTTTCTACAATAACTGTCAAAGACTAAAATGCATTGTCATTACTGTTGTAACTTCATTTAATGTTCTATAGGTTAAAAACTAACTAAATAAAAATACAGGCGGATGAAAATAGATAGCACACCACATTTAAACTATCATAATTATATACACTTGTGTGCCAGCGAGTTGTGATACCATATACAGTATTTATCTTTTTATTCTCTCGTTGAACATCATCGTGACAGTGTTTTCTCTCTCTCTCTCTCTCTCTCTCTCTCTCTCTCTCTCTCTCTCTCTCTCTCTCTCTCTCTCTCTCTCTCTCTCTCTCTCTCTCTCTCTCTCTCTCTCCCTCCCTCTCCCTCTCCCTCTCCCTCACCTTTGTGGAGGGTTTTCCCTGTCAAAATTTTGGAAATTAAAAACAAAAAAACTTAGAAATCTGTCTCCGTAACTGGATATCCTCAGTAATTATATGTAAGTAGTTTACAAATATAGTTGTTATGATATGTTAAGATTTTCACGCAAAATTTTTGTTCGTATATTCAATAATACAATTATTCTATAATACAATATACACATAAGATCAAGTTTGTACAAAATACAAGGTTTATTGTTCTAGATACTGACCAGAACAAAGTATTTTTCTGAGTTAAGGAGAATTGACGGATCACCTTCATATAATCTTAGTTTCAGCAAAAAAGAAAAAAAAATCTTGCCAAATATACCATTTTGCACAATACAAAGAGAACAAAAAAATCGAGAAATAGGCAAATAAAACAACCTATTCACGGATATGACCACCAAAAAATAGGTGTAATACATTTCCAAGTGATCTGATGAAAACATCATATTTCTAGACAATAAATGTCAAAGACTAAAATGCGTTTAAGTCATTACTGCTATGACTTCATTCAGTGTTCTAAAAGTATTGTTTTTTTTCTCTTCTCCCTCGCCCTTTTTCGCTTTTTCTGTTATACATATGCTTTGAATTTTATCAGTTAAAAGTTTCTGATCTTAATGAGCACAGCGAGGGAACTAATAGGTGTATTAGTACGTATATCTATGACAGATTCAAATACTTAATTGTCTGGTGTTGTAAAATTGTCATTGAACTCATTCTCTCTCTCTCTCTCTCTCTACTTTATTCTCGTTTTTCTCCCTACATTCCATTCCTTCCATCCATCCCGATCCTCTACTTCACTTCTTCACCCTTCCAGTCTCACTCTCACTCACTCTCTCTCTCACTCTCCTTCCTCTCCTTCCTCTTCCTCCTCTCTCTCTCTCTCCCTCCCTCTCTTTTTCCTCCTCTCCCTCTCCTCTCCCTCTCCCTTCTTCCCTTCCCTCCCTTTCCTCCCTCTCCCTCTCCCTCTCCCTCTCCCTCTCCCTCTCCCTCTCGCCCTGCTCCGCTCCCTCTCCCTCTCTCCTCTCTCTCTCTCTCTCTCTCTCTCTCTCTCTCTCTCTCTCCCTCTCCCTCTCCCTCTCCCTCTCCCTCCCTCTCTCTCTCTCTCTCTCTCTCCCTATCCCTCTCCCTCTCTCTCTCTCCGACTTATCGCGCTTTTACAAGATTTACCGCTGGATAACACGGGAGACCGGAAGCGACCATCAGATTACCTTGTCGTCGTTAATGCGATTTCCGAAATTTGCAACCGGGTTTATATCCTTCGCAATCAAGTTAATCCCTGGGTCTGGATTAATTGGATTTCGGTGGATAATGACCTGATTATGGGTCTATTGTTTTCTAGGCTGGGGAAGATATTTATTTTGGTGGATTTAGAGAGGGGAGATGGAAAGGATTCTCTGGGTATTAAAAGATTCCAGTTAGGTTGGAGGGAGAGAAAGGGAGGGAGGGGAAGAGAGAAAGGAGAAAGAGAAGAAATGGGAAAAGGAGAAGGAGAAAGAGAATGAAAGATTACCAGTCTTAAAAAAAAACTAACCTCCCAAGCGGATAAGATGCAAGACAAGTAAGAGAAAGAGATACACAATCCCTTCTATTCCTTCACAAAAGGACTTAAGCTACGGTGTTCTGTCCCCGGATGCCTTTGCTCGCCTCTCTCCCCAGAAGGCTCACGGCGCATGTCTAAGAGGAGTGGCAGCCTTTTCCTGGCAATCTTTTAAGGCTTTGTCCTGTTTAAACCTTGACGGAATTCCAGGCCTGGTGAGCACCCGCCTTATCTATAATTTTATCTGTACAGTTTGGATGTTTATTAGAAATCATTATATATATTGTGTGTGTGTATGAGTGTGTGTGTATACGTGTATGTGTGTGTGTGTGTGTGTGTATGAGTGTGTGTGTGCGTGTACATGTGTGAGTGTGTGTGTGTGTGTGTAGATATCTACATATATATGTATATATGTATATATATACTTTTACATGCACACACACACACATGCACA
>NC_091551.1:51445435-51447935 GCF_042767895.1 Penaeus vannamei
ATTTTCCTGTCTTTTGAAGATCTGCTTGAAAGAGAAAAGGGAAAACTGCCGACGGGGCTTGTCCTATATTGTAGGAAAACACATAAAAGAAAAGAAAAAAGAATTCAGTAACTGTGGTTAAGTTATTGTCCGATGTCTTTTCTCTGTGTCTGATTGGCTCTCTCTCTCTCTCTCTCTCTCTCTCTCTCTCTCTCTCTCTCTCTCTCTCTCTCTCTCTCTCTCTCTCTCTATCAGTGAAGTCAGCCCAGCAACCGAGGTAAATATGCGACACTAAAATGCTTTCCAGACACCTAAGCTTCCGGAGAGAGAGAGAGAGAGAGAGAGAGAGAGAGAGAGAGAGAGAGAGAGAGAGAGAGAGAGAGAGAGAGAGAGAGAGAGAGTGAGAAAGAGAAAGAGCAGAGAGAGAGAGAGAGAGAGAGAGAGAGAGAGAGAGAGAGAAAGAAAGTAAAGAGAAAGAGAAAAGAGAAAGAGAGAAGAAGAAGAAGAAGAAGAAGAAGAAGAAGAAGAAAGAAAGAGAGAGAGAGAGAGAGAGAGAGAGAGAAGAAGAAGAGAGAAGAGAAAGAGAGAGACCGGAGAATGTGTTGCAGGCAGACAGACAGACAGGCAGACAGGCACACAGACAGACAGAGAGAAAGGAGAGGGAGGAGAGAGAGAGAGAGAGAGAAAATACCTACCCCGTCCATCACTCCATACTTCCTCTCTAACCTTTAAGATCTTTCACACTTCTTAGAATCGAATGCCTGTGAATACCAACTACAGCTATAGCTCTTACTCTCGCTTCAGTCACGCTTTTGATCAATTGGATATTACCTTTACCTGCCCGGCGCCTTTATCAATTTCCTCGGCTAACTCAGCCTTCACGTTCCTAGGATAAGATACACTGTGTTTCTGTCGGTGTCACCCTGCCTATTTCTCTACCAAGTTCCTCCCTTGATAACTTCTCGTTGTGCCTTGAATAGATATTTTTGATGCCTCTTAACTGCTGTGTAGCTTGTGTTAACTGCCTGTTAGTTGACCTGTTCATTGTCCATTGCTAAGAAGGTATAATTGAAATCACTCTTTCTCTCTTTCTTTCTCCCTCCCTTTCTCTTTCTCTTTCTCTTTCTCTTTCCCTTTCCCTTTCTCTTCCTCTGTCTCTCTCTTTCTCTTTCTTTCTTTAACTCTTTCTCAGTTTCTGTCTCTCTCTTTCTCTTTCTTTCTTTAACTCTCTCTCAGTTTCTGTCTCTCTCTTTCTCTTTCTTTCTTTAACTCTTTCTCAGTTTCTGTCTCTCTCTTTCTCTCTCTCTCTCTCTCTCTCTCTCTCTCTCTCTCTCTCTCTCTCTCTCTCTCTCCTCTCCTCTCTTTTCCTCTTCCTTCCCTTTCCCTTCTCCTCCCTCTCTCCCTCTCCTCCTCCTCCTTTCTTCCTCCTTCCTTTTTTCCCTCCTTTTCCCTTTCCCTTCTTTTCCACTAATCCCGGTTTCCCTTCCCTTCCTCTCCCACCACCTCTTCCCTTCTCCTCCATCCTCCCCCTGGGCTACCTTCCCTGGGCTGCAACTCTTTTTCTAACACACCAAACCCGACACACCCCTTGTTCATTATTCTCCTCGCCCAAGTATTCTGCCTCATGTCTAACGCAAAGATCCCCCGGAAAGGGCTGACTCTCCTGCCCCACTCCGAGAAGAAGAAAGAAAGAAAAAAAAATATTAATAAAAAATATAATATAAATATAAATAATATATAATATATAATTTATATTTATTATAATATATATATAATAATACAAAATTTTTGAAAGAAAAAAAGTATAAAATATATATAAAAAAAGAAAAAAGAGAAGACCTAAATGAAAAAATTTGAAATCAAAACAAAATTTAAACCCAACCTGCGGGCCTCCCTTTTCCCCCTTAAACAGAGTCAATGCAAGTCCCCATAATTCTTTGTTTCATTCAAGGACGTCCCCCCCGACCACTGTCCCTTTTCCCAGAAAAATGATAAAGCATGAGGAAGAGAGAAGGAAAAATTTCCCTTCCAGAAAGTTCGTTTTAAGTAAAAAACTGTGTGGGGAAGTTTCAAAGTAAAGTCATAGAGAGTTCATGTATAAGTCATCAAGTAATTCATTGTATAAACATTGAAGTAGAGTTTCATTGTATAAGCCTAATTTGGGGATACGAGTTTTATGGTCTAGGAACAACTGCAGGAAATAAATGCTTAATCATGGCTTTGTTGTTATTGCAGTATTTCGATTCTATTGGGGTATATTTTTTCTTTTATGTTAGATAAAATTTAAAGGAAAAATGTTAAGCTATTGAAAACATACTCAAAACATCACCCTACTACTCTCTCTCTCTCTCTCTCTCTCTTCTCTTTCTTTCTTCCTCCATCTCCTCCTCTCTCTCTCTCTCTCTCTCTCTCTCTCTCTCTCTCTCTTCTTCTTCTTCTTCTTCATCTTCTTCCTCTCCTTCTCCTTCTGCTCCCCCCCCCCATCCTCTCTCTCTCCTTCTCTCAGGAATTGCGGCGGTGC
>NC_091551.1:51452935-51475435 GCF_042767895.1 Penaeus vannamei
ACAGTCGTACAGTCGCTGCCGGTGCTGAGTTTGTACTTGTTTAGGGCCACATATTGAGGCTAGGTTGTAATGTATTAGCCAGGTTAGGTTAGGCTTACAAAGATAGCTAGAAGTCAGTTGTATTAGCCAGGGCTAGGTCAAGTCAGGTCAGGCCAGTCTAGGTTGTGGTCAGTGTTTGTGTTGAATAGGCCAGGTCAGGTTAGGGCTTAGGGCTACAAAGACAGGTTAGAAGAAGAAGAAAGGCCTGTCAAGAAGAATTTTAGCCTCAATTTGGCCTGGTTTGTGTCAGGGCCAGGTTGAACAGTTAGAAGTTTAGGGTTTGAAGAAGTAGGGCCTGCATGGCTGGTTATTGTGGTTAGCTTAGGGCTTAGCTTAGCTTAGCTTGGGTTTAATTAGGTTACTTATTTCAGGTTAGAGGTTAGAAGTCATGGCTGGGGTTAGGCCAGGCGAGGTCAGGCTGCCAGGTCAGAGTCACTCTGGTCGGCCTGGTCCGCTGAGGTTTAGGTTGAAGCAGGCTTAGGCTTGAAGGCTAGGCTGGGCTGGGGCTGGGGCCAGAGTTCAGCCTGGGCCCAGCCTGGGTCACACCTGTGTCTAGTCATCAGTCTGTATCATTAATGAGGTCAGGTTGAGGTCAGGCCAGGCTCACGTGATATGTCGTGCTGAGCCAGGGCTCAGGTCAGCTCAGCTTAGGGTCTGGCATGGCTGAAGAACAGCAGCCAGGCACCAGGGCCAGCCAGGGCCAGGCTGTGCCAGGTCAGCTCAGCCCAGGGTCAGCTCAGGCCAGGCAGTCCGGCCAGGTCAGGCCAGGCTCAAATGTGCCAGGCCAGGCCAGGGCCTGGTCTGGCCAGGTCGTGCCTAGCTTCACCAGCCAGCCCAGGCCCAATGCACAGCCCAGCCAGCCTGAGGCTGTGCTCAGGGTCAGCCCAGGCCAGGGTCGGTGCCGCCCAGGGCCAGGCCTGGCCTTCAGCCAGCCCGCTGAGACAGCCAGCCAGGCCAGGGCCGCCCTGCTGTCAGGCTGGCCAGGCCAGGTCACAGAAGTCAGCTCAGGGTCACGCAAGGCCAGGCCAGGCCAGGCCAGGCCAGGCCGTGGCCAGGCCACGCCGTCAGGGGGCCAGGCTCAGGCTCAGGGCCAGGCCAGGTCAGCTGGATGTGCGGTCAGCTGTGCCAGGTCAGCCAGGGCTTGTGTCAGGCAGTCACAAGGTTAGGCTAGCTCTGGTTAGGTTAGACATGTGAGTTTGGATTTGGCTTCGGTTTGGGCTGAAGCAGTCAAGAAGAAATGTAAGAAGAAGCTGGGCACAGTCGAAGCAAAGCTGTCAGGCTAGGCTGTGCTGAAGCTAGGCTAGGGCTAGGCTAGGTTGCCTAGGCTTTGAAGGTTTGGTTTGGTCTGGTTAGGTTGAGTTAGGTTAGGGCCAGGTCACGTGAGGTCACGAGGCCAGGGCGAGAATGTAGTTGAAGCAGTGTCAAAGCAGTTACCAGGTTGTGCCGAGGTCAGTTTAGCTAGGCCATGTGCTTGAAGCTTAGGCCAGGCTTCAGGTCAGTCTGACCCACGTCAGGTTGTGCTGTGCCAGGCCAGGCTGAAATAGCCAGGGTTGTACAGGGACAGGTTGTGCCTGTACAGTTGTGCTGTGCTGTGTTTGTGTCAGGTTTGTGTCAGTCAGTTTAGGTTGTCCTGTCATTTTCAGCAATGTATACCTTGCACTCACACAATCCTTTCTGTTGCACATTTTATCCCAAAACTCCAACCCTACAGGAATTTACCTCCACACCAGAGGGATCTGTTGCACGAATTATTGCAGATAAAAAAAAACGACACTTGCAATTTTTTACTTGTTTGTTTTATTTATTTGTTTTTGTTTAGTTGTTTATTTTAAAAAGACACTTGCAAATTATTATCTTTTTGTTTGTATATTCATTTATCTATTTTATCAATTTCTTTGTATTTATTTATTTATTTACTTATTTATTGTGAAAAGTTATTAAAGGTGTCAAAACTCAATTTTAAATGCAAAAAGGAAAGGAAAAGCTTGATAGATATTTTTTTTTTTTTTTTTTTTTTTTTTTTTTTTTTTTTTTTTTTTAAGCCGAATCGAATTGAAGAAAAACACACAATGAAAAAAGAGGGGACATTATCAGCCATACAAAAAAAGGACATAAAACGAACTTAAAAAAGAAGAAAAAACAATTAGCAAATAGGATTTACTTGGACTGCGAATAAATCAGTAATCGATGCAGCAATAGTTGTAGCAATATTGTCAATAGTGTTCCTGTCACTTTGATTAGCATAAGTAGGATTAATTGTATTATTATTACTGTTGTTATTACATTTAAAATGGGTGTGTTGAGTTCAATGAATGGCAGTACATGTGCAATTTGTTTTGTAAATAGATTTTGTTCTCTGGTTTTTAGTTCATCGGATGAGGTGAAGGCAATTTTATGTCGACGCTTTAGAATAAATCAATATATTGTTTCCTTGGAATTTAATTGATCGACACAATAATTGTACTTAATTCCTTCGTGTGAAGTGATAGATTGAATGAAACGTAAAGATAAATGGAATGCAATATAAAGACAAAGTGAATGCAATATAAAGATTAATGGAATGCAATATAGTCAATGGTAACTGGCCTAGTTTATAACAGTGCTCCCTTTCAAAATCAAAAACCGTTACGAAAATAAACATCCCTGGAAAACCGTTAACACTTATTCCTATTTCCAAGACCATCCCTATGGAAGTAACGCTCCATCGGGAAGCTATTTATCTCGCCTTCCCTGACCTCTGACCCGGTTTCAGCTCGTGTATGTGACCCGGAATCCCAGAGACACAGCCATCTCCTTTTACCACTTTACGAAACTCTTGAAGTCGTCGGTTTTCCAAGGATCGTTGGCTCAGTATCTCCAGTTCTTCCTCGAGGACAAAGGTAGGTCTGGATGGTGGTGATGGTGGTGATGACAGAGGTGGTGATGGTGATGGTGGTGGTTGGTGGTGATGGTGACAGAGGTGGTCGGTGGTGGTGGTTGATGGTGGTTGGTGGTGGTGACGGTAGGCGGTGGTTGGTGGTGATGGTGCTGACGGTAGGTAGTGGTGATGGTGATTGGTGGTGACGGAGGTGGTGATGGTGGTGGTGACAGAGGTGGTCGGTGGTGATTGTGGTGGTTGGTGGTGACGGAGGTGATGGTGGTTGGTGACAGAGGTGGTGTTGATGGTGATGATGGTAGCGGTGATGGTGGTGGTGTTGATTGTGGTGGTGATGGTGGTGGTGTTTTTGTTGATGGTGGTGGCGTTGATGGTGGTGATGATGGTGGCGGTGGTGGTGGTGATGGTGGTGACGGTAGGTGGTGGTGATGGTGGTGACGGAAGTGATGGTGATGGCGATTGTGGTGGTGGTAACGGAAGTGGTGATTATGGTGGTGGTGGTGATGGTGGTGGTGGTGACGGAGGTGGTCGGTGGTGGTGGTGATGGAGGTGGTCGGTGGTGGTGACAGGTGGTTGGTGGTGATGGTAGGTGGATGGAGGTGGTGATGGTGACGGAGGTGGTCGGTGGTGGTGGTGATGGAGGTGGTGGTGGTGATGGTGATGGAGGTGGTGATGGTAGGTGGATGGTGGTGGTGACGGAGGTGGTGATGGTGGTGACTGAGGTGATAGTGGTTGGTGACGGAGGTGGTCGGTAGTGGTGGTTGGTGGTGGTGATGGTGATGGAGGTGGTCGGTGGTGGTGATGGTGGTGGTGACGGAGGTGGTCGGTGGTGATGGTGGTGGTGATGGTGGTGGTTGGTGGTGACGGAAGTGGTGATGGTAGGTGGATGGAGGTGGTGATGGTGGTGGTGGTGATGGTGGTTGGTGGTGACGGAGGTGATAGTGGTTGGTGATGATGGTAGAGGTGGTGATGGTGGTGGTGGTGGTGGTGACGGAGGTGGTGATGGTGGTGATGGTGACGGAGGTGGTGACGGTAGGTGGATGGTGGTGGTGATGGTGACGGAGGTGGTCGGTGGTGGTGGTTGGTGGTGGTGGTGGTGACAGAGGTGGTGGTGGTGGTGGTTAGTGGTGGTGGTGAGGGTAGGAGGTTGGTGGTGGAGGCGGTGGTGTTGATTGTGGTGGAGGTGATGGTGGTGGTGTTGACTGTGGTGGTGGTAAGTGGTTGGTGATGATGGTGACGGAGGTGGTCGGTGATGGTGATGGTGGTTGTGATGGTGGTTGATGGTGACGGAGGTGATAGTGGTTGGTGACGGAGGTGGTGGTTGGTGGTGGTGGTGACGGACGTGGTGATGGTGGTGGTGACGGAGGTGGTCGGTGGTGCTTGGTGGTGGTGATGGTGGTGGTGACAGAGGTGGTGGTGATGGTGATGGTGACGGAGGTGGTTACAGAGGTGGTCGGTGGTGGTTGGTGGTGATGGTGGTGGCGGTGATGGTGACAGAGGGGGTGGTTGTGGTGACGGAGGTGGTCGGTGGTGGTGATGGTGACAGAGGGGGTGGTTGTGGTGACAGAGGTGGTCGGTGGTGGTGCTGACGGTAGGTAGTGGTGATGGTGGTGGTGGTGACAGAGGTGGTCGGTGGTGGTTGGTGGTGATGGTGGTGGTGACGGTGGTGGTGATGGTAGGTGGTGGTGGTGATGATGGTGGTGGTGGTGGTAGTTGGTTGGTGGTGGTGGTATGGATGATGATAATAGTTGGTGGTGAGGATGGTGATGGTGGTGGTGGTGACGGTAGGTGGATGGTGGTGGTGATGATAGTGGTATGATTGGTGATGATAGTTGGTGGTGATGACGGTGGTAATTATGTGATGATGAGGATAATGATGGTGATAGTGATAATTATGTGAGGAGTATTGCCAATACCAATGATAACAGCAACGCCAGTAGAGATAAACATGTCATCCCGAACCACAACAAATAATACCAACCTCACATTCACTCCAACCCCCTTCTCCTCTCCCTCCCCCTCCCTCCCCCTCCCCCCCCACACCCAGCGATGTACAGCCCCTTCATGCCCCACGTCCTGGGCTTCTGGGAGGCGCGTCGGGACCCCAACCTCCTCTTCGTCACCTACGAGGAGCTGCACCAGGACGCGCTCAAGGCCATTCGCAGGATCGCCCACTTCCTCCAGGCGAGTCCCTTTTCTGTTGTTGTTTTTTATTATATTTTCTTTCATCCGTTATGTTTTATTCTACTTTTTTCATTATCTATTTTTGTTACTTCGCCCACTTCCTCCAGGCGAGTCCCTTTTCTGTTGGGTTTTATTGCATTTTCTTTGGTTATTTATTTATTTTTGTTACTTCACCCACTTCCTCCAGGTGAGTCCGTTTTTTGTTGGGTTTTATTGCATTTTCTTTCATTATTTATTTATTTTTGTTATTTTCCCACTTTCAGGCGAGTCCCTTTTCTGTTGGGTTTTATTGCATTTTCTTTCATTATCTATATATTTTTATTACTTTTTGTTTATTTCCAATTGTTTCTTTTTATTACTTATTTGTTTATTTTTAATTGTTTCTTATTGTTACTTATTTGTTTATTTGCAATTGTTAACATTCTCGTTTGACCCTTATGTCATGTTAACCTTCCCCTTTGACCTCGTGTGACCCCAGGTGGAGGCGAGCGAGGAGCAGCTGGAGTACGTGGCCGCCTGCACCTCCTTCGCCTCCATGGCCTCCAACCCGAGCGTCAACTACGAGCACTGGAAGGACTCGGGATTCTGCCACAAGGACAAGGGGAGCTTCCTCAGGAAAGGTGAGAGAAGGGGAGGGAGAGGAGGGAGAGAGGGAGAGGGAGAGGGAGAGAGGGAGAGAGGGAGAGAGGGAGAGGGAGAGGGAGAGAGAGAGAGAGAGAGAGAGAGAGAGAGAGAGAGCCTACAATGCTCCTCGTATTGTGTTTGTTAATTTAAAGTAAATATGCACACGTTGGACATAGATACATAACGATAATCTTTAATAAACATTCGATATAAAATCCTTTGCATTACTTTCCCAAAACACTTTCACCACCCCCCCCCCAACACACACACACATACCACAACCCCCACCCCCATATGCACAAACAAATACACCGTGAACAGAACAAAAACAAATAGAAAGAAAGAGAAAAATAAGACCAACACGACCTCGCCCTCCTCTCCCACAGGAAAGGTCGGCGGATGGAAGGAGAGTCTCAGCGCCGAGCAGATCGAGGCCTTCCAGCGGTGGGAAGACAGGCACTTGGCACACTCCGATTTTCGCTTCACGTTCACGTCCGGGGAGGCGAGGGAGTGAGCGAGGAATGGAAGGAAGAGGGAGAGGAGAGAAGAGGTGGGGGAGGAGGAGGAGGAGGAGAGGAGAAAGGGAAGGGTGAGCGAGGAGTGGAAGGAAGAGGGAGAGGGGAGAAGAGGTGGGGGAGGAAGTAGAGGAGGAGAAGGAAGGAAGTGGAAGAGGAGAGAAGAGGTGGAGGAGGAGAGGAGAAAAAGAAGAGTGAGCGAGAAAAAGGGGAAGGAGGGAGAGGAATGAAGAGATAGAGGAAGAAGTAGAAGAGGAGATATATTTTTTGTTTTGTTAATCTATTGCCTTTTTTGTTTCCACATTCGTTTCAGATTATAAATACACAAATAAAAATATAAAATTTTCTTTGATTCTCCGACAGGGAAAAGGGCGATTGTAAAAGTTTCTTTGAATCAGTAGCATTTAAGATGATAATACTGATATCGCTAATGAAGTGAAAATAATCACAGTGGACGCAATGTCAGCAATGAATATACTAAGAAAAACAATCGTTCTTACGATCATAAAGATAATAAAAGTTAAAGAGATGCAGAGAAGTTTCTAATGACAGCAACAAAACAATATGATGATGACGATAACAGATAAAATAATGATCATGTTAGTGACAGTAATGATAATGGTAATAACGGTACTGATTATGAAAATAATTACAATACGAATGACAATGATAATGATAATGCTAACGACGGTGATCATAATAATGCTGATACTAATTGTGACAATAGTGATGATAAAAGTAGTAAAAATAATCACACTATCAAATGATGATGATGACAGTAATAACAATGATAATGATAATAATGATGATAAATACAACCATAACAAGACCGAAAATAATAATAATAATGAAAACAATGATAATAATGATAATAAATTAAACCATAACAACGAAATTTATCATATTTATCATAACTTTTATCATCACTATCAATACTATCATCGTTATTATCAGTACTTTTACCATTTACAGTATTATAAGTGGGATTATTGCAATTAAAACACAGACATACTGTATAAAATATTTCCTCTAGTCTCTCTTATCTTTAATCAGTAAAATGCATTGTCAGTTATTATGTAACCACGAACGCTATGGACACGTGACCTCAAACACCCTTTACAGATAAGATTTAAATTCCTGATTAAATGTCTAGATGACCATTCGATACCCTAACGTCATCAGTTTATGTGGATTTACGATCTTCCTTTTAAAGAGAGACAAATAGTATATGTTAAAAGGAATAGAAACGAATATGTATATGTTAAAAGGAATGGAAACGAATATGTATATGTTAAAAGGAATAGAAACGAATATGTATGTATTAAAAGGGAATAGAAACGAATGTGTATATGTTAAAAGGAATAGAAACGAATATGTATATGTTAAAAGGAATAGAAACGAATATGTATATGTTAAAAGGAATAGAAACGAATATGTATATGTTAAAAGGAATAGAAACGAATATGTATATGTTAAAAGGAATAGAAACGAATATGTATATGTTAAAAGGAATAGAAACTTTGGTTTAAAACGAAAGGTGAGACAGTTAACCTTCAGCGTGTGTCGACTCGTGTGTCCCGGGCTCTGAGAGGTAAGTTTGTCTCTTGAAGTTCCAGACGCTTTTAATATCCTTTAAAAGCTATGTTTGGGGCTGGGGACGAAATCCCGTGTTTCTTACATGAAGGTGGGTATGTAGTTGTTGGAGTGGAAGAAGTTAGAGAAGTAGGGAGTTGGATATTAGGTTGAAATAGACATAACGCTGAAATCCTTTCATCAATGTGCACAGTCATTTCTGTTTATCTGTTGAAGCGTCTGTTGGTTGGTAGATACCGCCAGAAAACAATTCATTGTTGCATAGATAAGTTAAGTATGTAGATTAATTCACCGAAGATTATCTTCATAAGTGATGTTTAGTGTGATTTAATGAAAAAAAATGATTGTTGGCAAATTACTGGAAACATAAAGCAGATAATTCCTTTTCTTCTCGTGTGAGGTTCTTGGTCATTAACCTTGAACTATCAAATTGATAAAAGATCTGAAATAGCATTATCAGTCTTTAGGTGTACTCTTTGATACTAATCACTGCATGCAGCACATTATTTGGAATACCGACAGATTTGAATAGGAAAAGAAAATGAACTTTTGGTATGAGGTGGCAACAGTTCATAGAAAACGAGAAACCAGAGAATGGAACTTCGTGAGGGGAAACTTCCATTAATTAGAATATTGACACAGAGCCATTATTATCCGAATTATTATCATCGTTCTCATTCTTAACCTCTTAATAATAAATCCCCCCCACCGAAAAAAAAGTAAATGACTACCCTGCATATACGTATATATGTGGGTATATATGTAATCAAAAGTGTAATTTCGTGCCAATTTCAAAGGCCAAATTTGATACGTTTCTGTAATATCTCCTTCCTTCTGGGTGTTTATAGACCGCAGTTAAGCCGATAAAGTTGAAACTCCTATTCACACTCTTCAGAAAAATAACCTCAACGGGCTTGCTCCTGCTCCGAATCACAAGAGTCGCCGATGTAGACACAGAAGGAAATAAATTAAGGTTAAATGAAATAAGAAGAATAAATAAAGCAAATAGGATTTGTGAGAGACGTATTTATTTAACGAATGAATGAAATGGGTTAAAATAGTTAAATTGTAGTTTTCAATTTTATACTCGCGACCCCTTTCCGAAAACTTTTGAAACATCTGCGACTTCCTGATATCAGCCATTTCCTTTGAAATAAAATCTAGCTCCATTAGAAGTTTTAAAAAAGATATTCAGCAAGCTCTTTCAGGATTTATTTACCTGATTATTCAGCAATCTTCCTTCCAGACATGGCTTCATGATGTATTCTTACTCTGACGAACGCCGAGCTGATTGGCTTAGGATATTTTTCCAGCAGGCTTCGCGACCCACCGGCTGGGAACCACGGAGCTAGACAGACAGACAGATAGAAAGACAGGCAGGCAGACAGACGGACAGACGGACGGACTGACTAGATAGACATATAGAAAGACAGGCAGGTAGACAGACGGACAGACGGATAGACAGACAGGCAGACAGACGGACAGGCAGACAAACAAATAGACAGACGGACGGACAGACAGATAGAAAGACAGGCAGGCAGACGGACAGACTGACTAGATAGACTGAAAGACAGGCAAGCAAGCAGACAGACAGACAAATAGACGGACGGACGGACAGACAAACATACAGATAGAAAGACAGGCAGGCAGACAGACTGACTAGACAGACGGACTGACAGACTAGACAGACAGACAGAAAGACAGCCAGATAAACAGACAGACAGGGAGACAGACGGACAGACAGATAGAAAGACAGGGAGACAGACAGATAGACAGACGGACAGACAGACAGATAAATAGACGGACAACCCCCCAAAAATAGTTCACAAATATTAATGACATCGTAACCAACATTTCCCTAAAACAGTTTAAAGTTGAACTCGCTCATCATATTGCATTATGGCGGAAAGAATATAACAGCATATACCTTAATCTTATTTTCGTGTCAGCTTCCGTCAGATGGAGGAGGAGGGCCAGCATCCACTGCCAGAGGGTGCCAAGCTGGTGCAGGTGCCAGAGGGTCTTCTCACGAGGAATGAACATTATGAGTAAGTATATCTTCGAATCTATATGAATATATCTGTATCTGTCTGTTTATATATTTGCTATGTATATTTATTTATTTGTATCTGTCTATGAAGATATTTATATCTAGTCGATATCTATATCATTTATCTATCATTAATTACCTCAGGTTTCCATTATCTTTTAATTTTAGTTTTGCAAAAGGAAATAAAAAAGCTCCTTTGTACAAAAAAGAAATGTTGAAAATAATAATAAATCTCGACTCTCCAGTAAGTAGATTAACATCGTTTTTGTAACTCCACGAAATGGAAGTTGTTTTTATAACTTCTGGTTCTTCTAACACATCTGGATAACAGGATTCAGATGAAAGTCGTTCTTGCAACTCATCTGCATATAAACATTGACCTGCAACAGGAACAGCTGGGGGAAAACAAGAAAACACACGAATAGGCATATTTTTCTTATTCTCCCATTGAAGTAAAAATTATTCTTGTAACTTCTGGATAACTGGATTTAAGTGATAGTCCTTTTTCTAACTCAACTGGATAACTGAATTTAAGTGATGGTCTTTCTTCTAACTTGTTTGGATATGTGGATTCAAATGAAGGTCGTTCAGGATAGCTGGATAGTCGTTCTTGTATGCACCTGGATGGTTGGATAGTCGTTTTTGTATGCACCTGGATGGTTGGATAGTCGTTCTTGTATGCACCTGGATGGTTGGATAGTCGTTCTTGTATGCACCTGGATGGTTGGATAGTCGTTCTTGTATGCACCTGGATAGCTGGATAATCGTTCTTTTAAACCTCTTTGGCGCACTCAAGGTACAAGGGCTGCATCATCCCGGTTACCATCTTGAGGTCGGGGATGTTTCAAGAAGTTTTGGACTTTGAGTTTCGTTCCGGAGATGTTGTGGTGTGCAGTTACCCGAAGACAGGTAGGAAATGTGTGCAAGTGTGCGTGTTTTATTTATTTATTTTTTGTTTTTGTTTTTTGTGCCTGTTTTTATGTGCGTGTTTGTTTTTGTGTATGGGTGTGTGTTCACGTATGTGTGTTTCCCTGTGTACGCAGATTTCCTTCCCTTTCTCCATGTAATTTCTGTGTCCATGTGAAGCAACTTTCTTCATTATCTTGCAAAGTGCGCCTGGATTACCAAGTTATATATGCTAATTAGCATTTTTGTGTTTAGAATCTCCACGAGCAAGAGAGATTCCTTTTTATGCAGTCAAAGAAAGACGGATTTTGAAAGCTGTTTCTTGTACTTGAAGAGTAAACAAGATAATAATTCCTTTTCCCCCAACTTCACATCTCTCTCTTTACGCATATATGTGTGTACACATACATACGCACACACACACACATATATATGTAAATGTATATCAATATCTACACACACACATATGTAAATGTATATCAATACACACACACACATGTGTAAATGTATATCATTATCTACACACACATATGTGAATGTATATCAATATCTACACATACATACACCATTATTACCATTATCATTACTGTCACTGACATGACCATTAGTTTCTGTTATTGTCATCATATTGTTTTTGTTGCTATTAGAAACTTCTCTACATCTCTTTAATTCTTATTATCTTTATGATCGTAAGAACGATTGTTTTTCTTAGTATATTCATTGCTGACATTGCGTCCACTGTGATTATTTTCACTTCATTAGCGATATCATTATAATCATCTTTAATGCTACTGATTCAACGAAACTTTTACAATCGCCCTTTTCCCTGTCGGAGAATAAAAGAAAATTTGATATTTATATTTGTTTATTTATAATCTGAAACAAATATGGAAACAAAAAAGGCAATAGATTAACAAAACAACAAAAAATATATCTTCTCTTCTACTTCTTCCTCCATCTCTTCTCTCTTCTCCCTCTTCCTCCTTTTCTCACTCACTCTTCTTTTTCTCCTCTCCTCCTCCTCCTCCTCCACCTCTTCTCTCCTCTCCCTCTTCCTTCCATTCCTCGCTCACCCTTCCCTTTCTCCTCTCCTCCTCCTCCTCCTCCACCTCTTCTCTCCTCTCCCTCTTCCTTCCATTCCTCGCTCACTCCCTCGCCTCCCCGGACGTGAACGTGAAGCGAAAATCGGAGTGTGCCAAGTGCCTGTCTTCCCACCGCTGGAAGGCCTCGATCTGCTCGGCGCTGAGACTCTCCTTCCATCCGCCGACCTTTCCTGTGGGAGAGGAGGGCGAGGTCGGGATCTTATTATTATTATTATTATTTTAGTTCTTTCTGTTTTTCCTTTCTTTCGATTTGCTTTTGTTCTGTTCACGGTGTATTTGTTTGTGCATGTGGGTGGGGGTTGTGGTATGTGTGTGTGTGTGTGAAAGTCTGTTTTGGGAAAGTAATGGAAAGAGTAATTCTATATCGAATGTTTATCAAAGATTATTGTTGTGTATCTACGTCTAACGTGTGCATATTGACTTACTCTAAAATTAACAAACACAATACGAGGAGCATTGTAGGCTCTCTCTCTCTCTCTCTCTCTCTCTCTCTCTCTCTCTCTCTCTCTCTCTCTCTCTCTCTCTCTCTCTCTCCCTCCCTCCCTCTCCCTCCCTCTCCCTCCCCCTCACCTTTCCTGAGGAAGCTCCCCTTGTCCTTGTGGCAGAATCCCGAGTCCTTCCAGTGCTCGTAGTTGACGCTCGGGTTGGAGGCCATGGAGGCGAAGGAGGTGCAGGCGGCCACGTACTCCAGCTGCTCCTCGCTCGCCTCCACCTGGGGTCACACGGGGTCAAAGGGGAAGGTTAACATTACATAAGGGTTAAACGAGAATTTTGACAATTGCAAATAAACGAATAAGTAATAAAAATATATAGATAATGAAAGAAAATGCAATAAAACATGACAGAAAACGGACTCGCCTGGAGGAAGTGGGCGAAGTAACAAAAATAAATAAATAATGAAAAAAGAATAAAACAACAGATGAAAGAAACTATGATAATAAAACAACAGAAAAGGGACTCGCCTGGAGGAAGTGGGTGAAGTAACAAAAATAAATAAATAACCAAAGAAAATGCAATAAAACCCAACAGAAAAGGGACTCGCCTGGAGGAAGTGGGCCAAGTAACAAAAATAAATAAATAAATGAAAGAAAATACAATAAAACACGACAGAAAAGGGACTCGCCTGGAGGAAGGAGGCGAAGCAACAACAACAACAAATAGAAATGAAAGAAAATGCAATAAAACCCAACAGAAAAGGGACTCGCCTGGAGGAAGTGGGCGATCCTGCGAATGGCCTTGAGCGCGTCCTGGTGCAGCTCCTCGTAGGTGACGAAGAGGAGGTTGGGGTCCCGACGCGCCTCCCAGAAGCCCAGGACGTGGGGCATGAAGGGGCTGTACATCGCTGGGGGCGTAATTAATTATTAGAATAGTAGTAATAATGATAGCTAGGGCTGTAGTAGTAATAGTGATGGTTATTAAGATGATGTTAAAAATGGTAATAAGAGAAGTTATAGTGATAATAATGAAGGGTAAAATGGTGGTTAGTTTAAGTATAAAATTGGATAAATACATCGCTGGGTGTGGGGAGGGAGGGGGAGGGAGAGGAGAAGGGGGTTGGAGGGAATGTGAGGTTGGTATTATCTTTGTTGTGGTTCGGGATGACATGTTTATCTCTACTGGCGTTGCTGTTATCATTGGTATTGGCAATATTATCACATCATGATCAGTAGCATCATCACCATCGTCATTATCCTCCTCACATAATTACCACCTTCACGATCATTATCCTCATCATCACATAATTACCACCGTCATCACCACCACCAACCTCTTACCGCCACCACCACCACCACCATCACCATCCTCACCACCAACTATTATCATCATCCATACCACCACCACCAACCAACTACCATCACCACCATCACCACCACTTCCGTAACAACCATCACCATCACCACCACCTTCACCACTACCAACCACCACCGACCACCTCTGTAACCACCTCCGTCCCCATCACCACCACCTCTGTCACCACCACTACCATCACCACCACCACCTCTGTCACCATCACCACCAACCACCACCACCACCATCACCACCTCCGTCACCAACCACTATCACCTCCGTCACCACCACCATCACCACCATCCAGACCTACCTTTGTCCTCGAGGAAGAACTGGAGATACTGAGCCAACGATCCTTGGAAAACCGACGACTTCAAGAGTTTCGTAAAGTGGTAAAAGGAGATGGCTGTGTCTCTGGGATTCCGGGTCACATACACGAGCTGAAACCGGGTCAAAGGTCAGGGAAGGCGAGATAAATAGCTTCCCGATGGAGCGTTACTTCCATAGGGATGGTCTTGGAAATAGGAATAAGTGTTAACGGTTTTCCAGGGATGTTTATTTTCGTAACGGTTTTTGATTTTGAAAGGGAGCACTGTTATAAACTAGGCCAGTTACCATTGACTATATTGCATTCCATTAATCTTTATATTGCATTCCTTTTGTCTTTATATTTCATTCCATTTATCTTTACGTTTCATTCCATCTATCTTTTCACACAAAGGAAATAAGTACATTTATTTTGTCGATCAATTAAATTGCAAGGAAACGATATATTGGTTTAGTCTAAAGCGTCGACATAAAATTGGCTTCACCTCATCCGATGAACTAAAAACCAGAAAACAAAACCTATTTGCAAAACAAATTGCACATGTACTGCCATTAACTGAACTCATCACATCCATTTTAAATGTAATAGTAACAGCAATAACAATACAATTAATCCTTCTGCTACTAATCAAAATAACAGGAACACCAACATTAACAATAATATTGCTACAATTACTGCTGCATCGACTACTAAAGCAGCTACTGTTACCATCACTAGTATAGCAGCTATTACTACTACTACTATCACTACTAATAATACTAATGATTATATCAATAATAATAACAATCACAATGATCAACAAGAATATTGCTACAACTACTGCTGCATCGACTACCATAGTAGCTATTACTGCTACTATCAATACTACTAATACTAATGATGATAACAATAATATTAACAATGACAATAATAACAAAAAAAGAACAATGGGGATACCAATAACAACAATAACAGTAACAATAACACTAATTTCAACAATAAGAATAACAGTAATAACAAAAACGTAACAAAAACGGGAGAAAACAAAACAAAACAAGAAAAAACAAGAATCCAGAGGATAACCGCCCCAACCTTGGCTCCCGACGAAGCGAAGGACTTCGGCAGGAGATGGCGAGGCAGGTGCGTCTTGATGCACCGCGGTCCCTCCATGGCTGCCACCGCCCTCACGCCCGGGAACGGGAACTCCAGGAATGGGAATCGGGTCTCCAGAGTGCCATCCTCAGGTTTGGACTTCTGGCACCCGTGGGTCAGCATGTACACGATCTCCTGCGTCCAGGTTGTGCCTTCGGAGAGTGGTTTGAGGGGATTGGAGGGGGGGGGGAGGGAGACACATGAATAAAACATGATTTTATATATATACATATGCATATACATACATATATGCATATATATACATATATACATATATTTATATATACACAAACAACATATATATTAATAGGTACACACACAAATGTAAATATATAAACATATATGTGTGTGTGTGTACATATTGATATACATTTACCTACGTGTGTGTGTGTGTATGTGTACATATTGGTATACATTTACATATATGTGTGTGTGTGTGTGAGCGTGTGTATGTGTACACACATATGCGTAAAGAGAGAGATGTGAAGTTGGGGGAAAAGGAATTATTATTTTGTTTACCCTTCAAGAACCAAAAAATAAATCTTAAAATGAAAAAGAAACAACTTTCAAACTCCGTCTTTCTTTGATTGCATAAAAATGAATTTCTCTTGCTCGTGGAGATTCTAAACACAAAAATGCT
The DNA here is from genome assembly GCF_042767895.1 of Penaeus vannamei. NCBI lineage: Eukaryota > Metazoa > Arthropoda > Malacostraca > Decapoda > Penaeidae > Penaeus > Penaeus vannamei. The sequence continues at coordinate 51,468,712 of NC_091551.1, forward strand.
AATTTGCAAATATAACTTGGTAATCCAGGCGCACTTTGCAAGATAATGAAGAAAGTTGCTTCACATGGACACAGAAATTACATGAACAAAGGGAAGGAAATCTGTGTACACAGGGAAACACACATACGTGAACACACCCATACACAAAAACAAACACACACACACAAACGACACGCACAAAAACACGCAATAAAAAACGCACACACAAAAGACACAAAAACACGCAAAAAAAAAAAAAAAAAAAAAAAAAAAAAAAAAAAAAACACGCACACTTGCACCCATTTCCTACCTGTCTTCGGGTAACTGCACACCACAACATCTCCGGAACGAAACTCAAAGTCCAAAACTTCTTGAAACATCCCCGACCTCAAGATGGTAACCGGGATGATGCAGCCCTTGTACCTTGAGTGCGCCAAAGAGGTTTAAAAGAACGATTATCCAGCTATCCAGGTGCATACAAGAACGACTATCCAACCATCCAGGTGCATACAAGAACGACTATCCAACCATCCAGGTGTATACAAGAACGCCTATCCAGCTATCCTGAACGACCTTCATTTGAATCCACATATCCAAACAAGTTAGAAGAACGACCCGCCCTTAAATTTAGTTATGCAGTTGCGTTAGAAAAAGGACTATCACTTAAGTCCAGTTATTCAGAAGTTACAAGAACGACTTTTACTTCAATGTTTTCACGTCGAACAAATTGCAACAGGAACAACGAAGGAGAGAATAAGTAAAAGCACGAATATGCCTATTCGTGTGTTTCTTGTTCTTCCCTTCTTTGTCTATGTTGCAGTTCAATGTTTATATTAAGATGAGTTGCAAGAACGACTTTTAATTCAATGTTTTTATTCAAATGGGTTGCAAGAACGACTTTCATTTGAATCCTGTTAGCCAGATGTGTTAGAAGAACCAGAAGTTACAAAAACAACTTCCATTTCGTGGAGTTACAAAAACGATGTTAATCTACTTACTGGAGAGTCGAGATTTATTATTATTTTCAACATTTCTTTTTTGTACAAAGGAGCTTTTTTATTTCCTTTTGCAAAACTAAAATTAAAAGATAATGCAAACCTGAGGTAATTAATGATAGATAAATGATATAGATATCGACTAGATATAAATATCTTCATAGACAGATACAAAGAAATAGATATACATAGCAAATATATAAACAGACAGATACACATATATTCAAATAGATTCGAAGATATACTTACTCATAATGTTCATTCCTCGTGAGAAGACCCTCTGGCACCTGCACCAGCTTGGCACCCTCTGGCAGTGGATGCTGGCCCTCCTCCTCCATCTGACGGAAGCTGACACGAAAATAAGCTTAAGGTATATGCTGTTATATTCTTTCCGCCATAATGCAATATGATGAGCGAGTTCAACTTAAGCTGTTTCCGGGGAATGTTGGTTACGATGTTATTCATATTTTTGAAGTATTTTTGGGGGTTGTCCGTCTATCTGTCTGTCTGTCTGTCTGTCTCTGTCTGTCCGTCCGTCTGTCTATTTGTTTGCCTGTCTGTCTTTCTATGTCTGTCTGCCTGCCTGTCTTTCTATCAGTGTCTGCCTGTCTGTCTATCTGTCTGTCTGTCTGTCTGTCTGTCTGTCTCTGTCTGTCTGTCTCTGTCTGTCCGTCTGTCTACTTGCCTGTCTTTCTATCTGTCTGTCTAGTCAGTCCGTCCGTCTGTCTGCCTGCCTGTCTGTCTATCTGTCTGTCTGTCTGTCTAGCTCCGTGGTTCCCAGCCGGTGGGTCGCGAAGCCTGGTGGAAAAATATCCTAAGCCAATCAGCTCGGCGTTCGTCAGAGTAAGAATACATCATGAAGTCGTGTCTGGAAGGAAGATTGCTGAATAATCAGGTAAATAAATCTTGAAAGAGCTTGCTGAATATCTTTTTTAAAACTTCTAATGGAGCTGGATTTTATTTCAAAGGAAATGGCTGATATCAGGAAGTCGCAGATGTTTCAAAAGTTTTCGGAAAGAGGTCGCGAGTATAAAATTGAAAACTACAATTTAACTATCTATTTTAAACCATTTCATTCATTCGTTAAATAAATACGTCTCTCACAAATCCTCTTTGCTTTATTTATTCTTCTTTCTCTTTCATTTAACCTTAATTCATTTTCCTTCTGTGTCTGCATCGGCGACTCTTGTGATTCGGAGCAGGAGCAAGCCCATTGAGGTTATTTTTCTGAAGAGTGTGAATAGGAGTTTCAACTTTATCGGCTTAACTGCGATCTATAAGTACCCAGAAGGAGATATTACAGAAACATATCAAATTTGGCCCTTAAAATTGGCGTGACATTACACTTTTGAAAACATAAAATATGGAAGTCAATTACTTTTTTATTTTCTTGGTGGTGGGGGGGAGGGCAACGTTAGCAAAATTGAGCACAAATCAGTTGCTGCGCTGGGACCCCTCCCCCCGAGATTTTTTTTTTTTTTTTTTAATACCTATTATATAAACACTTACATATTGCAACCAGAGCTATAGTGTAAAGTCTTGTTGGGAGCATATATATGCACACAAATACATGTGTGCATACGTGTGTTTGTGTGTGTGTGTGTATGTATATATATATATATATATATATATATATATATATATATATATATATATATATATATATATATATATATATATATATATATATGTATATATATACATATATATATATATATATAAATATATATATATATACATGTATATATATACATATATATATATATATGTATATATATACATATATATATATATATATATATATATATATATATATATATATATATATATGTGTGTGTGTGTGTGTGTGTGTGTGAATGTACGTATGTATATATACTGTATATGTATGTGTGTCTGTGTTTGTGTGTGCGTGCATGCGTGCGTGCGTGGTTGAGTGTATGGGTATGCGTATATGGGTGTTTGTATTGTAATCACACACACACACACATATATGTGTGTGTTTTAAAACTTATTGATATATTTTCGGCAAAATAATGAAAGAAATGAAGATAATATTATCGCTCAAAACATCTATAATAAAGAGGATAAGAATGAGAACTAATAATACGGATAATAATGGCTCCAGTATCAATATTCCAATAAATAGAAGTCCCCCCTTATGATATTCCATTCTCTGGTTTCTCGTTTTCTATGAACTGCTGCCAGCTTTGCCAAAAATTCGAGATTTTTTCTTCTTTTTTTATTTAAAAAAAATCTATTGTAGGAGCACTTACATATCACGACCAGAGCTATAGTGTAAAGTCTTGTGGGGAGCATACACACAAATGCATGTGTGCATACGTGTGTTTGTATATATATACATATGTGTGTGTGTGTGTACGTATGTATATATACTGTATATGTATGTGTGTGTGTGTTTGTGTGTGCATGCATGCGTGCGTGAGTGGTTGAGTGTGTGGGTATGCGTATATGGGTGTTTGTATTGTAATCACACACACACATATATGTGTGTATGTGTGTGTGTGTGTGTGTGTTTTATAACTTATTGATGTATTTTCGAAAATACAGGCAAAATAATGACAGATATAAAGATAATATTATCACTAAAAACATCTATAATAAAGAGGATAAGAATGAGAACTATGATAATAATACGGATAGTAATGGCTCCAGTATTAATATTCAAATAAATAAAAGTTTCCCCTCATGATATTCCATTCTCTGGTTTCTCGTTTTCTATGAACTGCTGCCAGCTCTTGCCAAAAATTCGTTTTCTTTCTCTATTAAAATCTGTCGGTATTCCAAATAATGTGCTACATAGAAGGGTTAGTATCAAAGAATACACCTTAAGGTTGATCATGCTATTTCAGACCTTTTATCAATTTGATAGTTCAAGGTTAGTGACCAATCACCTCACACGAGAAGAAAAGGAATTAGTTGCTTTGTGTTTCCAGTAATTTGCCAACAATCTTTTTTTTTCATTTCATCACACTAAACATCACTTATGAAGATAATCATCAGTGAATTAATCTACATACTAATCTATGCAACAAGGAATTGTTTTCTGGCGGTATCTACCAACCAACAGACGCTTCAACAGATAAACAGAAATGACTGTGCACATTGAAAGGAATTCAGTGTTATGTCTATTTCAACCTAATATCCAACTCCCTACTTTTCAAACTTCTTCCACTCCAACAACTACATACCCACCTTCATGTAAGAAACACGGGATTTCGTCCCCAGCCCCAAACATAGCTTTTAAAGGATATTAAAAGCGTCTGGAACTTCAAGAGACAAACTTACCTCTCAGAGCCCGGGACACACGAGTCGACACACGCTGAAGGTTACCTGTTCCACCATTCGTTTCAAACCAAAGTTTCTATTCCTTTTAACATATGCTATTTGTCTCTCTCTAAAAGGAAGATCGTAAATCCACATAAACTGATGACGTTAGGGTATCGAATGGTCATCTAGACATTTAATCAGGAATTAAAATCTTATCTGTAAAGGGTGTTTGAGGTCACGTGTCCATAGCGTTCGTGGTTACATAATAACTGACAATGCATTTTACTGTTTTAAAGATAAGAGAGACTAGAGGAAACGTTTTATACATAATGTCTGTGTTTTAATTGCAATAATCCCACTTGTAATAATGTAAATGGTAAAAGTACTGATAATAACGATGATAGTATTGATAGTGATGATAAAAGTTATGATAAATATGATAATTTTCGTTGTTATGGTTGTATTTATTATCATTATTATCATTATCATTGTTATTACTATCATCATCATTTGATTGTGTGATTATTATTACTACTTTTATCATCATCAATATTGTCACAATTATTATCATCATTATTATGATCACCGTCGTTAGTATTATCATTAAAATTATAATGATCAGTACCGTTATTACCATTATCATTACTGTCACTAACATGATCATTATTTTATCTGTTATTGTCATCATCATATTGTTTTGTTGCTGTCATTAGAAACTTCTCTACATCTCTTTAACTTTTATTATCTTTATGATCGTAAGAACGATTGTTTTTCTTAGTATATTCATTGCTGACATTGCGTCCACTGTGATTATTTTTACTTCATTAGCGATATCATTATAATCATCTTTAATGCTACTGATTCAACGAAACTTTTACAATCGCCCTTTTCCCTGTCGGAGAATAAAAGAAAATTTGATATTTATATTTGTTTATTTATAATCTGAAACAAATATGGAAACAAAAAAGGCAATAGATTAACAAAACAACAAAAATATATCTTCTCTTCTACCTCTTCCTCCATCTACTCTCTCCTCTCCCTCTTCCTCCTTTTCTCGCTCATTCTTCTTTTTCTCCTCTCCTCCTCCTCCACCTCTTTTCTCCTCTCCCTCTTCCTTCCACTCCTCGCTCACTCCCTCGCCTCCCCGGACGTGAACGTGAAGCGAAAATCGGAGTGTGCCAAGTGCCTGTCTTCCCACCGCTGGAAGGCCTCGATCTGCTCGGCGCTGAGACTCTCCTTCCATCCGCCGACCTTTCCTGTGGGAGAGGAGGGCGAGGTCTCTTAGTCTCTTAGTCTCTTAGTCTCTGACTCTCTGACTCTCTGACTCTCTCTCTCTTTCTCTTTCTCTTTCTCTCTCTCTTTTCTCCTCTTTCTTTCTCTCTTTCTCTCTCTCCCTCCCTCTCCCTCTCTCTCTCTCCCTCTCTCCCTCTCCCTCCCTCTCCCTCTCCCTCCCTTCCTCACCCTCACCTTTCCTGAGGAAGCTCCCCTTGTCCTTGTGGCAGAATCCCGAGTCCTTCCAGTGCTCGTAGTTGACGCTCGGGTTGGAGGCCATGGAGGCGAAGGAGGTGCAGGCGGCCACGTACTCCAGCTGCTCCTCGCTCGCCTCCACCTGGGGTCACACGAGGTCAAAGGGGAAGGTTAACATCACGTAAGGGTCAAAAGGAGGTCAGACGAGAATGTTAACTTCTCATTTTATCGAACTGATAGCTAAATAAACAATTGCAAATAAACAAATAAGTAGCAAAAACAAATAAATAATGAAAGAAAATACAATAAAAACATAACAGACGAAAGAAAATATAATAAAGAAAAACAACAGAAATCGGACTCGCCTGGAGGAAGTAGGCGAAGTAACAAAAATAAATAAATAATGAAAGAAAATACAATAAAACCCAACAGAAAACGGACTCGCCTGGAGGAAGTAAGCGAAGTAACAAAAACAAATAAATAATGAAAGAAAATGCAATAAAACCCAACAGAAAAGGGACTCGCCTGGAGGAAGTGGGCGATCCTGCGAATGGCCTTGAGCGCGTCCTGGTGCAGCTCCTCGTAGGTGACGAAGAGGAGGTTGGGGTCCCGACGCGCCTCCCAGAAGCCCAGGACGTGGGGCATGAAGGGGCTGTACATCGCTGGGGGCGTAATTAATTATTAGAATGATAGTAATAATGATAGCTAGGGCTGTAGTAGTAATAGTGATGATTATGGTGATGACGATGGTGATGATAGTGGTGGTGATGATTGATGATGGTGACTATGGTGATGTTAAAAATGGTAATAGTAGAAGTTATAATGGATAAAATGGTGATTAGTTTAAATATCAAGTGGAACAAATACATGTCCTTTTTCACGCATGGAATCTCTGGATGGAGAGCAATTTTTCAATCATTTTATTAAAAGTAATTGATGTCTGAATCATATTTCTATCGTTTCTGCAAATGAAAATTCTAATGAATTGTACCATT